>NC_069658.1:204885995-204888495 GCF_027244095.1 Hemicordylus capensis | reverse complement strand
CCCGGAGAGGCGTTTTTAGCTACCCCCCGGAGAGGCGTTTTTAGCCACCCCCCGGAGAGGCGTTTTTAGCCACCCCCGGAGACTAGTTTTTAGCCCCCCCGGAGTGGCTTTTTTAGCGGTTAGGGTTAGGGTTAGGGTTAGGGTTAGGGTTAGGGTTAGGGTTAGGGTTAGGGTTAGGGTTAGGGCTAGGGCTAGGGCTAAGGCTTGGGCTAAGGCTAGGGTTAGGGCTAGGGCTAGGGCTAGGGCTAGGGTTAGGGCTAGGGTTAGGGCTAGGGCTAGAGCTAGGGCTAGGGCTAGGGCTAGGGTTAGGGTTAGGGTTAGGGTTAGGGTTAGGGCTAGGGCTAGGGCTAGGGCTAGGGTTAGGGTCAGGGTTAGGGTCAGGGTCAGGGTCAGGGTCAGGGTCAGGGTCAGGGTTAGGGTTAGGGTTAGGGTTAGGGTTAGGGTTAGGGTTAGGGTTAGGGTTAGGGCTAGGGCTAGGGCTAGGGCTAGGGCTAGGGCTAGGGCTAGGGCTAGGGCTAGGGTTAGGGCTAGGGTTAGGGCTAGGGCTAGGGCTAGGGCTAGTGTTAGGGTTAGGGTTAGGGTTAGGGTTAGGGCTAGGGCTAGGGCTAGGGTTAGGGCTTGGGTTAGGGTTAGGTTTAGGGTTAGGGTTAGGGTCAGGGTCAGGGTCAGGGTTAGGGTTAGGGTTAGGGTTAGGGTTAGGGTTGGGGTTAGGGTTAGGGTTAGGGCTAGGGCTAGGGCTAGGGTCAGGGTCAGGGTCAGGGTCAGGGTTAGGGTTAGGGTTAGGGTTAAGGTTAGGGTTAGGCTTAGGGTTAGGGTTAGGGTTAGGGTTAGGGTTTCGGTTAGGATTAGGGTTAGGGCGTTTTTAGCCACCCCCCGGAGAGGCGTTTTTAGCCACCCCCCGGAGTGGCGTTTTTAGCCACCCCACGAATATGATTTTTAACCACCCCGCGGAGAGGCGTTTTTAGCCACCCCCCGGAGTGGCGTTTTTAGCCACCCCGCGGAGAGACGTTTTTAGCCACCCCCCGGAGAGGCGTTTTTAGCCACCCCACGGAGAGGCGTTTTTAGCCACCCCCCGGAGAGGCGTTTTTAGACACCCCGCGGAGAGGCGTTTTTAGCGACCCCGCGGAGAGGCGTTTTTAGCCACCCCCCGGAGAGGCGTTTTTAGCCATCCCCCGGAGAGGCGTTTTTAGCCACCCCACGAATATGATTTTTAGCCACCCCACGGAGAGGCGTTTTTAGCTACCCCCCGGAGAGGCGTTTTTAACCACCCCCTGGAGAGGCGTTTTTAGCCACCCCCCGGAGAGGCGTTTTTAGCCACCCCCCGGAGAGGCGTTTTTAGCCACCCCCCGGAGAGTCGTTTTTAGCCACCCTGCAAAAGTGGCGTTTTTAGGGTTAGGGTTAGGGTTAGGGTTAGGGTTAGGGTTAGGGTTAGGGTTAGGGTTAGGGCTAGGGATAGGGCTAGGGATAGGGCTAGGGCTAGGGCTAGGGCTAGGGCTAGGGCTAGGGTTAGGGCTAGGGTTAGGGCTAGGGCTAGGGTTAGGGTTAGTGTTAGGCTTAGGGTTAGGGTTAGGGTTAGGGTTAGGGCTAGGGCTAGGGCTAGGGTTAGGGCTAGGGTTAGGGTTAGGGTTAGGGTTAGGGTTAGGGTTAGGGTTAGGGTTAGGGTTAGGGTTAGGGTTAGGGTTAGGGTTAGGGTTAGGGTTAGGGTTAGGGTTAGGGTTAGGGTTAGGGGATGGGGATGGGTTAGGGTTAGGGTTAGGGCTAGGGCGTTTTTAGCCACCCCCCGGAGAGGCGTTTTTAGCTACCCCCCGGAGAGGCGTTTTTAGCCACCCCCCGGAGAGGCGTTTTTAGCCACCCCCGGAGACTAGTTTTTAGCCCCCCCCGGAGTGGCTTTTTTAGCGGTTAGGGTTAGGGTTAGGGTTAGGGTTAGGGTTAGGGTTAGGGTTAGGGTTAGGGTTAGGGTTAGGGTTAGGGCTAGGGCTAGGGCTAGGGCTAGGGCTAGGGTTAGGGCTAGGGCTAGGGCTAGGGCTAGGGCTATGGTTAAGGCTAGGGCTAGGGCTAGGGCTAGGGCTAGGGTTAGGGTTAGGGTTAGGGTTAGGGTTAGGGTTAGGGTTAGGGTTAGGGTTAGGGTTAGGGTTAGGGCTAGGGCTAGGGCTAGGGTCAGGGTCAGGGTCAGGGTCAGGGTTAGGGTTAGGATTAGGGTTAGGGTTAAGGTTAGGGTTAGGCTTAGGGTTAGGGTTAGGGTTTCGGTTAGGGTTAGGGTTAGGGCGTTTTTAGCCACCCCCCGGAGAGGCGTTTTTAGCCACCCCCCGGAGAGGCGTTTTTAGCCACACCCCGGAGAGGCGTTTTTAGCCACCCCCCGGAGTGGCGTTTTTAGCCACCCCACGAATATGATTTTTAACCACCCCGCGGAGAGGCGTTTTTAGCCACCCCCCGGAGTGGTGTTTTTAGCCACCCCGCGGAGAGACGTTTTTAGCCACCCCCCGGAGAGGCGTTTTTAGCC
>NC_069658.1:204845995-204848495 GCF_027244095.1 Hemicordylus capensis | reverse complement strand
CCCCCGGAGCGGCCTTTTTAGCCACCCCGCGGAGAGGCGTTTTTAGCGACCCCGCGGAGAGGCGTTTTTAGCCACCCCCCGGAGAGGCGTTTTTAGCCATCCCCCGGAGAGGCGTTTTTAGCCACCCCACGAATATGATTTTTAACCACCCCGCGGAGAGGCGTTTTTAGCTACCCCCCGGAGAGGCGTTTTTAGGAACCCCCCGGAAAGGCATTTTTAGCCATCCCCCGGAGTGGCTTCTTAAGCCACCCCACGGAGAGGCGTTTTTAGCCACCCCCTGGAGAGGCGTTTTTAGCCACCCCCCGGAGAGGCGTTTTTAGCCACCCCCCGGAGAGGCGTTTTTAGCCACCCCACGAATATGATTTTTAACCACCCCGCGGAGAGCCGTTTTTATTAACCCCCCGGAGAGGCGTTTTTCGCCACCCCCCGAGTATGGTTTTTAACCACACCACGGAGAGGCGTTTTTAGCCACCCCCCGGAGAGGCGTTTTTAGCCACCCCCCGGAGACGAGTTTTTAGCCCCCCCCGAGTGGCTTTTTTAGCCACCCCGTGGAGAGGCGTTTTTAGCCACTCCCCGGAGAGGCGTTTTTAGCCACCCCGCGGAGAGGCGTTTTTAGCGACCCCGCGGAGAGGCGTTTTTAGCCACCCCCCGGAGAGGCGTTTTTAGCCATCCCCCCTGAGAGGCATTTTTAGCCACCCCACGAATATGATTTTTAACCACCCCGCGGAGAGGCGTTTTTAGCCACCCCGCGGAGAGACGTTTTTAGCCACCCCCCGGAGAGGAGTTTTTAGCCACCCCACGGAGAGGCATTTTTAGCCACCCCCCCGGAGAGGCGTTTTTAGCCACCCCACGGAGAGGCGTTTTTAGCCACCCCCCGGAGAGGCGTTTTTAGCCACCCCCCGAGTATGATTTTTAACCACCCCGCGGAGAGGCGTTTTTAGCCACCCCCCGAGTATGATTTTTAACCACCCCGCGGAGAGGCGTTTTTAGCCACCACCCGGAGAGGCGTTTTTCGCCACGCCCCGGAGAGGCGTTTTTAGCCACCCCCCGGAGCGGCGTTTTTAGCCACCCCGCGGAGAGGCGTCTTTAGCGACCCCGCGGAGAGGCGTTTTTAGCCACCCCCCGGAGAGGCGTTTTTAGCCATCCCCCGGAGAGGCGTTTTTAGCCACCCCACGAACATGATTTTTAACCACCCCGCGGAGAAGCGTTTTTAGCTACCCCCCGGAGAGGCGTTTTTAGGAACCCCCCGGAAAGGCGTTTTTAGCCATCCCCCGGAGTGGCTTCTTAAGCCACCCCACGGAGAGGCGTTTTTAGCCACCCCCCGGAGAGGCGTTTTTAGCCACCCCCCGGAGAGTCGTTTTTAGCCACCCCCCGGAGAGTCGTTTTTAGCCACCCTGCAAAAGTGGCGTTTTCAGGGTTAGGGTTAGGGTTAGGGTTAGGGTTAGGGTTAGGGTTAGGGTTAGGGTTAGGGTTAGGGGTTAGGGTTAGGGTTAGGGTTAGGGTTAGGGTTAGGGTTAGGGTTAGGGTTAGGGTTAGGGTTAGGGTTAGGGTTAGGGTTAGGGTTAGGGTTAGGGTTAGGGTTAGGGTTAGGGTTAGGGTTAGGGTTAGGGTTAGGGTTAGGGTTAGGGTTTGGGTTAGGGTTAGGGTTAGGGCGTTTTTAGCCACCCCCCGGAGAGGCGTTTTTAGCCACCCCCCGGAGAGGCGTTTTTAGCCACCCCCCGGAGAGGCGTTTTTAGCCACCCCCCGGAAATGAGTTTTTAGCCCCCCCCCGGAGTGGCCTTTTTAGCCACCCCGCGGAGAGGCGTTTTTAGCCACTCCCTGGAGAGGCGTTTTTAACCACCCCCCGGAGAGGCATTTTTAGCCACCCCGCGGAGAGGCGTTTTTAGCCACCCCCCCAGAGAAGCGTTTTTAGCCACCCGGCGGAGAGGCGTTTTTAGCCACCCCGCGGAGAGGCGTTTTTCGCGACCCCGCGGAGAGGCGTTTTTAGCCACCCCCCGGAGAGGCGTTTTTAGCCATCCCCCGGAGAGGCGTTTTTAGCCACCCCACGAATATGATTTTGAGCCACCCCACGGAGAGGCGTTTTTAGCTACCCCCCGGAGAGGCGTTTTTAGCCACCCCCTGGAGAGGCGTTTTTAGCCACCCCCCGGAGAGGCGTTTTTAGCCACCCCCCGGTGAGGCGTTTTTAGCCACCACCCGGAGAGTCGTTTTTAGCCACCCTGCAAAAGTGGCGTTTTTAGGGTTAGGGTTAGGGTTAGGGTTAGGGTTAGGGTTAGGGTTAGGGCTAGGGATAGGGCTAGGGTTAGGGCTAGGGCTAGGACTAGGGCTAGGGCTAGGGCTAGGGTTAGGGCTAGGGTTAGGGCTAGGGCTAGGGTTAGGGTTAGTGTTAGGGTTAGGGTTAGGGTTAGGGTTAGGTTTTAGGGCTAGGGCTAGGGCTAGGGTTAGGGCTAGGGTTAGGGTTAGGGTTAGGGTTAGGGTTAGGGTTAGTGTTAGGGTTAGGGTT
>NC_069658.1:204765995-204768495 GCF_027244095.1 Hemicordylus capensis | reverse complement strand
TTAGCCACCCCCCGGAGTGGCGTTTTTAGCCACCCCACGGAGAGACGTTTTTAGCCACCCCCCGGAGAGGCGTTTTTAGCCACCCCACGGAGAGGCGTTTTTAGCCACCCCCCGGAGAGGCGTTTTTAGCCACCCCGCGGAGAGGCGTTTTTAGCGACCCCGCGGAGAGGCGTTTTTAGCCACCCCCCGGAGAGGCGTTTTTAGCCATCCCCCGGAGAGGCGTTTTTAGCCACCCCACGAATATGATTTTTAGCCACCCCACGGAGAGGCGTTTTTAGCTAACCCCCGGAGAGGCGTTTTTAGCCACCCCCTGGAGAGGCGTTTTTAGCCACCCCCCGGAGAGGCGTTTTTAGCCACCCCCCGAGTATGATTTTTAACCACCCCGCGGAGAGGCGTTTTTAGCCACCCCCCGAGTATGATTTTTAACCACCCCGCGGAGAGGCGTTTTTCGCCACGCCCCGGAGAGGCGTTTTTAGCGACCCCACGAATATGATTTTTAACCACCCCGCGGAGAGGCGTTTTTAGCCACCCCCCGGAGTGGCGTTTTTAGCCACCCCACGGAGAGACGTTTTTAGCCACCCCCCGGAGAGGCGTTTTTAGCCACCCCACGGAGAGGCGTTTTTAGCCACCCCCCGGAGAGGCGTTTTTAGCCACCCCCCGGAGAGGCGTTTTTAGCCACCCCCCGGAGAGTCGTTTTTAGCCACCCCCCGGAGAGTCGTTTTTAGCCACCCTGCAAAAGTGGCGTTTTCAGGGTTAGGGTTAGGGTTAGGGTTAGGGTTAGGGTTAGGGTTAGGGTTAGGGTTAGGGTTAGGGTTAGGGTTAGGGTTAGGGTTAGGGTTAGGGTTAGGGTTAGGGTTAGGGTTAGGGTTAGGGTTGGGGTTAGGGTTAGGGTTAGGGTTAGGGTTAGGGTTAGGGTTAGGGTTAGGGTTAGGGTTAGGGTTAGGGTTAGGGTTAGGGTTAGGGCGTTTTTAGCCACCCCCCGGAGAGGCGTTTTTAGCCACCCCCCGGAGAGGCGTTTTTAGCCACCCCCCGGAGAGGCGTTTTTAGCCACCACCCAGAAACGAGTTTTTAGCCCCCCCCCGGAGTGGCCTTTTTAGCCACCCCGCGGAGAGGCGTTTTTAGCCACTCCCTGGAGAGGCGTTTTTAACCACCCCCCGGAGAGGCATTTTTAGCCACCCTGCGGAGAGGCGTTTTTAGCCACCCCCCGGAGAGGCGTTTTTAGCCACCCCACGGAGAGGCGTTTTTAGGAACCCCCCGGAGAGGCGTTTTTAGCCACCCCCCGGAGAGTCGTTTTTAGCCACCCCCCGGAGAGTCGTTTTTAGCCACCCCCTGGAGAGGCGTTTTTAGCCACCCCCCGGAGAGGCGTTTTTAGCCACCCCCCGAGTATGATTTTTAACCACCCCGCGGAGAGGCGTTTTTAGCCACCCCCCGAGTATGATTTTTAACCACCCCGCGGAGAGGCGTTTTTCGCCACGCCCCGGAGAGGCGTTTTTAGCGACCCCACGAATATGATTTTTAACCACCCCGCGGAGAGGCGTTTTTAGCCACCCCCCGGAGTGGCGTTTTTAGCCACCCCACGGAGAGACGTTTTTAGCCACCCCCCGGAGAGGCGTTTTTAGCCACCCCACGGAGAGGCGTTTTTAGCCACCCCCCGGAGAGGCGTTTTTAGCCACCCCCCGGAGAGGCGTTTTTAGCCACCCCCCGGAGAGTCGTTTTTAGCCACCCCCCGGAGAGTCGTTTTTAGCCACCCTGCAAAAGTGGCGTTTTCAGGGTTAGGGTTAGGGTTAGGGTTAGGGTTAGGGTTAGGGTTAGGGTTAGGGTTAGGGTTAGGGTTAGGGTTAGGGTTAGGGTTAGGGTTAGGGTTAGGGTTAGGGTTAGGGTTAGGGTTAGGGTTGGGGTTGGGGTTAGGGTTAGGGTTAGGGTTAGGGTTAGGGTTAGGGTTAGGGTTAGGGTTAGGGTTAGGGTTAGGGTTAGGGTTAGGGTTAGGGTTAGGGTTAGGGCGTTTTTAGCCACCCCCCGGAGAGGCGTTTTTAGCCACCCCCCGGAGAGGCGTTTTTAGCCACCCCCCGGAGAGGCGTTTTTAGCCACCACCCAGAAACGAGTTTTTAGCCCCCCCCCGGAGTGGCCTTTTTAGCCACCCCGCGGAGAGGCGTTTTTAGCCACTCCCTGGAGAGGCGTTTTTAACCACCCCCCGGAGAGGCATTTTTAGCCACCCTGCGGAGAGGCGTTTTTAGCCACCCCCCGGAGAGGCGTTTTTAGCCACCCCACGGAGAGGCGTTTTTAGGAACCCCCCGGAGAGGCGTTTTTAGCCACCCCCCGGAGAGTCGTTTTTAGCCACCCCCCGGAGAGTCGTTTTTAGCCACCCTGCAAAAGTGGCGTTTTCAGGGTTAGGGTTAGGGTTAGGGTTAGGGTTAGGGTTAGGGTTAGGGTTAGGGTTAGGGTTAGGGTTAGGGTTAGGGTTAGGGTTAGGGTTAGGGTTAGGGTTAGGGTTAGGGTTAGG
>NC_069658.1:204758495-204760995 GCF_027244095.1 Hemicordylus capensis | reverse complement strand
GGTTAGGGTTAGGGTTAGGGTTAGGGTTAGGGTTAGGGTTAGGGTTAGGGTTAGGGTTAGGGTTAGGGTTAGAGTTAGGGTTAGGGTTAGGGTTAGGGTTAGGGTTTGGGTTAGGGTTAGGGCGTTTTTAGCCACCCCCCGGAGAGGCGTTTTTAGCCACCCCCCGGAGAGGCGTTTTTAGCCACCCCCCGGAGAGGCGTTTTTAGCCACCCCCCGGAAACGAGTTTTTAGCCCCCCCCCGGAGTGGCCTTTTTAGCCACCCCGCGGAGAGGCGTTTTTAGCCACTCCCTGGAGAGGCGTTTTTAACCACCCCCCGGAGAGGCATTTTTAGCCTCCCCACGGAGAGGCGTTTTTAGCCACCCCCCGGAGAGGCGTTTTTAGCCACCCCCCGGAGAGGCGTTTTTAGCCACCCCCCGGAGAGGCGTTTTTAGCCACCCCCCGGAGTAGCGTTTTTAGCCACCCCACGAATATGATTTTTAACCACCCCGCGGAGAGGCGTTTTTAGCCACCCCCCGGAGTGGCGTTTTTAGCCACCCCACGGAGAGACGTTTTTAGCCACCCCCCGGAGAGGCGTTTTTAGCCACCCCACGGAGAGGCGTTTTTAGCCACCCCCCGGAGAGGCGTTTTTAGCCACCCCGCGGAGAGGCGTTTTTAGCGACCCCGCGGAGAGGCGTTTTTAGCCACCCCCCGGAGAGGCGTTTTTAGCCATCCCCCGGAGAGGCGTTTTTAGCCACCCCACGAATATGATTTTTAGCCACCCCACGGAGAGGCGTTTTTAGCTAACCCCCGGAGAGGCGTTTTTAGCCACCCCCTGGAGAGGCGTTTTTAGCCACCCCCCGGAGAGGCGTTTTTAGCCACCCCCCGAGTATGATTTTTAACCACCCCGCGGAGAGGCGTTTTTAGCCACCCCCCGAGTATGATTTTTAACCACCCCGCGGAGAGGCGTTTTTCGCCACGCCCCGGAGAGGCGTTTTTAGCGACCCCACGAATATGATTTTTAACCACCCCGCGGAGAGGCGTTTTTAGCCACCCCCCGGAGTGGCGTTTTTAGCCACCCCACGGAGAGACGTTTTTAGCCACCCCCCGGAGAGGCGTTTTTAGCCACCCCACGGAGAGGCGTTTTTAGCCACCCCCCGGAGAGGCGTTTTTAGCCACCCCGCGGAGAGGCGTTTTTAGCGACCCCGCGGAGAGGCGTTTTTAGCCACCCCCCGGAGAGGCGTTTTTAGCCATCCCCCGGAGAGGCGTTTTTAGCCACCCCACGAATATGATTTTTAGCCACCCCACAGAGAGGCGTTTTTAGCTACCCCCCGGAGAGGCGTTTTTAGCCACCCCCTGGAGAGGCGTTTTTAGCCACCCCCCGGAGAGGCGTTTTTAGCCACCCCCCGAGTATGATTTTTAACCACCCCGCGGAGAGGCGTTTTTAGCCACCCCCCGAGTATGATTTTTAACCACCCCGCGGAGAGGCGTTTTTAGCCACCACCCGGAGAGGCGTTTTTCGCCACGCCCCGGAGAGGCGTTTTTAGCCACCCCCCGGAGCGGCGTTTTTAGCCACCCCGCGGAGAGGCGTTTTTAGCGACCCCGCGGAGAGGCGTTTTTAGCCACCCCCCGGAGAGGCGTTTTTAGCCATCCCCCGGAGAGGCGTTTTTAGCCACCCCACGAACATGATTTTTAACCACCCTGCGGAGAAGCGTTTTTAGCTACCCCCCGGAGAGGCGTTTTTAGGAACCCCCCGGAAAGGCGTTTTTAGCCATCCCCCGGAGTGGCTTCTTAAGCCACCCCACGGAGAGGCGTTTTTAGCCACCCCCCGGAGAGGCGTTTTTAGCCACCCCCCGGAGAGTCGTTTTTAGCCACCCCCCGGAGAGTCGTTTTTAGCCACCCTGCAAAAGTGGCGTTTTCAGGGTTAGGGTTAGGGTTAGGGTTAGGGTTAGGGTTAGGGTTAGGGTTAGGGTTAGTGTTAGGGTTAGGGTTAGGGTTAGGGTTAGGGTTAGGGTTAGGGTTAGGGTTAGGGTTAGGGTTAGGGTTAGGGTTAGGGTTCGGGCGTTTTTAGCCACCCCCCGGAGAGGCGTTTTTAGCCACCCCCCGGAGAGGCGTTTTTAGCCACCCCCCGGAGAGGCGTTTTTAGCCACCCCCCGGAAACGAGTTTTTAGCCCCCCCCCGGAGTGGCCTTTTTAGCCACCCCGCGGAGAGGCGTTTTTAGCCACTCCCTGGAGAGGCGTTTTTAACCACCCCCCGGAGAGGCATTTTTAGCCACCCCGCGGAGAGGCGTTTTTAGCCACCCCCCGGAGTGGCGTTTTTAGCCACCCCGCGGAGAGACGTTTTTAGCCACCCCCCGGAGAGGCGTTTTTAGCCACCCCACGGAGAGGCGTTTTTAGCCACCCCCCGGAGAGGCGTTTTTAGCCACCCCCCGAGTATGATTTTTAACCACCCCGCGGAGAGGCGTTTTTAGCCACCACCCGGAGAGGCGTTTTTCGCCACCCCCCGGAGAGGCGTATTTAGCCAC
>NC_069658.1:204733495-204735995 GCF_027244095.1 Hemicordylus capensis | reverse complement strand
CAGGGTTAGGGTTAGGGTTAGGGTTAGGGTTAGGGTTAGGGTTAGGGTTAGGGTTAGGGTTAGGGTTAGGGTTAGGGTTAGGGTTAGGGTTAGGGTTAGGGTTAGGGTTAGGGTTAGGGTTAGGGTTAGGGTTAGGGTTAGGGTTAGGGTTAGGGTTAGGGTTTGGGTTAGGGCGTTTTTAGCCACCCCCTGGAGAGGCGTTTTTAGCCACCCCCCGGAGAGGCGTTTTTAGCCACCCCCCGGAGAGGTGTTTTTAGCCACTCCCCGGAAACGAGTTTTTAGCCCCCCCCCGGAGTGGCCTTTTTAGCCACCCCGCGGAGAGGCGTTTTTAGCCACTCCCTGGAGAGGCGTTTTTAACCACCCCCCGGAGAGGCATTTTTAGCCTCCCCACGGAGAGGCGTTTTTAGCCACCCCCCGGAGAGGCGTTTTTAGCCACCCCCCGGAGAGGCGTTTTTAGCCACCCCCCGGAGAGGCGTTTTTAGCCACCCCCCGGAGTGGCGTTTTTAGCCACCCCACGAATATGATTTTTAACCACCCCGCGGAGAGGCGTTTTTAGCCACCCCCCGGAGTGGCGTTTTTAGCCACCCCACGGAGAGACGTTTTTAGCGACCCCGCGGAGAGGCGTTTTTAGCCACCCCCCGGAGAGGCGTTTTTAGCCACCCCCCGTAGAGTCGTTTTTAGCCACCCTGCAAAAGTGGCGTTTTCAGGGTTAGGGTTAGGGTTAGGGTTAGGGTTAGGGTTAGGGTTAGGGTTAGGGTTAGGGTTAGGGTTAGGGTTAGGGTTAGGGTTAGGGTTAGGGTTAGGGTTAGGGTTAGGGTTAGGGTTAGGGTTAGGGTTAGGGTTAGGGTTAGGCTTAGGCTTAGGCTTAGGGTTAGGGTCAGGGTTTGGGTTAGGGTTAGGGCGTTTTTAGCCACCCCCCGGAGAGGCGTTTTTAGCGACCCCCCGGAGAGGCGTTTTTAGCCACCCCCCGGAGAGGCGTTTTTAGCCACCCCCCGGAAACGAGTTTTTAGCCCCCCCCCGGAGTGGCCTTTTTAGCCACCCCGCGGAGAGGCGTTTTTAGCCACTCCCTGGAGAGGCGTTTTTAACCCCCCCCCGGAGAGGCATTTTTAGCCTCCCCACGGAGAGGCGTTTTTAGCCACCCCCCGGAGAGGCGTTTTTAGCCACCCCCCGGAGAGGCGTTTTTAGCCACCCCCCGGAGAGGCGTTTTTAGCCACCCCCCGGAGTGGCGTTTTTAGCCACCCCACGAATATGATTTTTAACCACCCCGCGGAGAGGCGTTTTTAGCCACCCCCCGGAGTGGCGTTTTTAGCCACCCCACGGAGAGACGTTTTTAGCCACCCCCCGGAGAGGCGTTTTTAGCCACCCCACGGAGAGGCGTTTTTAGCCACCCCCCGGAGAGGCGTTTTTAGCCACCCCGCGGAGAGGCGTTTTTAGCGACCCCGCGGAGAGGCGTTTTTAGCCACCCCCCGGAGAGGCGTTTTTAGCCATCCCCCGGAGAGGCGTTTTTAGCCACCCCACGAACATGATTTTTAACCACCCCGCGGAGAAGCGTTTTTAGCTACCCCCCAGAGAGGCGTTTTCAGGAACCCCCCGGAAAGGCGTTTTTAGCCATCCCCCGGAGTGGCTTCTTAAGCCACCCCACGGAGAGGCGTTTTTAGCCACCCCCCGGAGAGGCGTTTTTAGCCACCCCCCGGAGAGTCGTTTTTAGCCACCCCCCGGAGAGTCGTTTTTAGCCACCCTGCAAAAGTGGCGTTTTCAGGGTTAGGGTTAGGGTTAGGGTTAGGGTTAGGGTTAGGGTTAGGGTTAGGGTTAGGGTTAGGGTTAGGGTTAGGGTTAGGGTTAGGGTTAGGGTTAGGGTTAGGGTTAGGGTTAGGGTTAGGGTTAGGGTTAGGGTTAGGGCGTTTTTAGCCACCCCCCGGAGAGGCGTTTTTAGCCACCCCCCGGAGAGGCGTTTTTAGCCACCCCCCGGAGAGGCGTTTTTAGCCACCCCCCAGAAACGAGTTTTTAGCCCCCCCCCCCGGAGTGGCCTTTTTAGTCACCCCGCGGAGAGGCGTTTTTAGCCACTCCCTGGAGAGGCGTTTTTAACCACCCCCCGGAGAGGCATTTTTAGCCACCCTGCGGAGAGGCGTTTTTAGCCACCCCCCGGAGAGGCGTTTTTAGCCACCCCACGGAGAGGCGTTTTTAGGAACCCCCCGGAAAGGCGTTTTTAGCCATCCCCCGGAGTGGCTTCTTAAGCCACCCCACGGAGAGGCGTTTTTAGCCACCCCCCGGAGAGGCGTTTTTAGCCACCCCCCGGAGAGTCGTTTTTAGCCACCCCCCGGAGAGTCGTTTTTAGCCACCCTGCAAAAGTGGCGTTTTCAGGGTTAGGGTTAGGGTTAGGGTTAGGGTTAGGGTTAGGGTTAGGGTTAGGGTTAGGGTTAGGGTTAGGGTTAGGGTTAGGGTTAGGGTTAGGGTTAGGGTTAGGGTTAGGGTTAGGGTTAGGGTTAGGGTTAGGGTTAGG
>NC_069658.1:204660995-204665995 GCF_027244095.1 Hemicordylus capensis | reverse complement strand
ACACCCCGGAGAGGCGTTTTTAGCCACCCCCCGGAGTGGCGTTTTTAGCCACCCCACGAATATGATTTTTAACCACCCCGCGGAGAGGCGTTTTTAGCCACCCCCCGGAGTGGCGTTTTTAGCCACCCCGCGGAGAGACGTTTTTAGCCACCCCCCGGAGAGGCGTTTTTAGCCACCCCACGGAGAGGCGTTTTTAGCCACCCCCCGGAGAGGCGTTTTTAGCCACCGCCCGAGTATGATTTTTAACCACCCCGCGGAGAGGCGTTTTTAGCCACCACCCGGAGAGGCGTTTTTCGCCACGCCCCGGAGAGGCGTTTTTAGCCACCCCCCGGAGCGGCGTTTTTAGCCACCCTGCGGAGAGGCGTTTTTAGCGACCCCGCGGAGAGGCGTTTTTAGCCACCCCCCGGAGAGGCGTTTTTAGCCATCCCCCGGAGAGGCGTTTTTAGCCACCCCACGAACATGATTTTTAACCACCCCGCGGAGAAGCGTTTTTAGCTACCCCCCAGAGAGGCGTTTTTAGGAACCCCCCGGAAAGGCGTTTTTAGCCATCCCCCGGAGTGGCTTCTTAAGCCACCCCACGGAGAGGCGTTTTTAGCCACCCCCCGGAGAGGCGTTTTTAGCCACCCCCCGGAGAGGCGTTTTTAGCCACCCCCCCCGGAGAGTCGTTTTTAGCCACCCTGCAAAAGTGGCGTTTTCAGGGTTAGGGTTAGGGTTAGGGTTAGGGTTAGGGTTAGGGTTAGGGTTAGGGTTAGGGTTAGGGTTAGGGTTAGGGTTAGGGTTAGGGTTAGGGTTAGGGTTAGGGTTAGGGCGTTTTTAGCCACCCCCCGGAGAGGCGTTTTTAGCCACCCCCCGGAGAGGCGTTTTTAGCCACCCCCCGGAGAGGCGTTTTTAGCCACTCCCCGAGTATGATTTTTAACCACCCCGCGGAGAGGCGTTTTTAGCCACCCTGCGGAGAGGCGTTTTTAGCGACCCCGCGGAGAGGCGTTTTTAGCCACCCCCCAGAGAGGCGTTTTTAGCCATCCCCCGGAGAGGCGTTTTTAGCCACCCCACGAACATGATTTTTAACCACCCCGCGGAGAAGCGTTTTTAGCTACCCCCCAGAGAGGCGTTTTTAGGAACCCCCCGGAAAGGCGTTTTTAGCCATCCCCCGGAGTGGCTTCTTAAGCCACCCCCCGGAGAGGCGTTTTTAGCCACCCCCCGGAGAGGCGTTTTTAGCCACCCCCCGGAGAGTCGTTTTTAGCCAGCCCCCGGAGAGTCGTTTTTAGCCACCCTGCAAAAGTGGCGTTTTCAGGGTTAGGGTTAGGGTTAGGGTTAGGGTTAGGGTTAGGGTTAGGGTTAGGGTTAGGGTTAGGGTTAGGGTTAGGGTTAGGGTTAGGGTTAGGGTTAGGGTTAGGGTTAGGGTTAGGGTTAGGGTTAGGGTTAGGGTTAGGGTTAGGGTTAGGGTTAGGGTTAGGGTTAGGGTTAGGGTTAGGGTTAGGGCGTTTTTAGCCACCCCCCGGAGAGGCGTTTTTAGCCACCCCCCGGAGAGGCGTTTTTAGCCACCCCCCGGAAACGAGTTTTTAGCCACCCCCCGGAAACGAGTTTTTAGCCCCCCCCGGAGTGGCCTTTTTAGCCACCCCGCGGAGAGGCGTTTTTAGCCACTCCCTGGAGAGGCGTTTTTAACCACCCCCCGGAGAGGCATTTTTAGCCACCCCGCGGAGAGGCGTTTTTAGCCACCCCCCAGAGAAGCGTTTTTAGCCACCCGGCGGAGAGGCGTTTTTAGCCACCCCCCGGAGTGGCGTTTTTAGCCACCCCCCGGAGACGGGTTTTTAGCCCCCCCCGGAGTGGCTTTTTTATCCCCCCCGCGGAGAGGCGTTTTTAGCCACCCCCCGGAGAGGCGTTTTTAGCCACCCCACGGAGAGGCGTTTTTAGCCACCCCCCGGAGAGGCGTTTTTAGCCACCCCCCCGAGTATGATTTTTAACCACCCCGCGGAGAGGCGTTTTTAGCCACCACCCGGAGAGGCGTTTTTCGCCACCCCCCGGAGAGGCGTATTTAGCCACCCCCCGGAGAGGCGTTTTTAGCCACCCCGCGGAGAGGCGTTTTTAGCCACCCCGCGGAGAGTCGTTTTTAGCCACCCCCCGGAGAGTCGTTTTTAGCCACCCTGCAAAAGTGGCGTTTTTAGGGTTAGGGTTAGGGTTAGGGTTAGGGTTAGGTTTAGGGTTAGGGTTAGGGTTAGGGCTAGGGCTAGGGCTAGGGCTAGGGTTAGGGCTAGGGCTAGGGCTAGGGCTAGGGCTATGGTTAAGGCTAGGGCTAGGGCTAGGGCTAGGGCTAGGGTTAGGGTTAGGGTTAGGGTTCGGGTTAGGGTTAAGGTTAGGGTTAGGGTTAGGGTTAGGGCTAGGGCTAGGGCTAGGGTCAGGGTCAGGGTCAGGGTCAGGGTCAGGGTTAGGGTTAGGGTTAGGGTTAGGGTTAAGGTTAGGGTTAGGCTTAGGGTTAGGGTTAGGGTTAGGGTTAGGGTTTCGGTTAGGGTTAGGGTTAGGGCGTTTTTAGCCACCCCCTGGAGAGGCGTTTTTAGCCACCCCCCGGAGAGGCGTTTTTAGCCACACCCCGGAGAGGCATTTTTAGCCACCCCCCGGAGTGGCGTTTTTAGCCACCCCACGAATATGATTTTTAACCACCCCGCGGAGAGGCGTTTTTAGCCACCCCCCGGAGTGGCGTTTTTAGCCACCCCGCGGAGAGACGTTTTTAGCCACCCCCCGGAGAGGCGTTTTTAGCCACCCCACGGAGAGGCGTTTTTAGCCACCCCCCGGAGAGGCGTTTTTAGCCACCCCCCGAGTATGATTTTTAACCACCCCGCGGAGAGGCGTTTTTAGCCACCACCCGGAGAGGCGTTTTTCGCCACGCCCCGGAGAGGCGTTTTTAGCCACCCCCCGGAGCGGCGTTTTTAGCCACCCTGCGGAGAGGCGTTTTTAGCGACCCCGCGGAGAGGCGTTTTTAGCCACCCCCCGGAGAGGCGTTTTTAGCCATCCCCCGGAGAGGCGTTTTTAGCCACCCCACGAACATGATTTTTAACCACCCCGCGGAGAAGCGTTTTTAGCTACCCCCCAGAGAGGCGTTTTTAGGAACCCCCCGGAAAGGCGTTTTTAGCCATCCCCCGGAGTGGCTTCTTAAGCCACCCCACGGAGAGGCGTTTTTAGCCACCCCCCGGAGAGGCATTTTTAGCCACCCCCCGGAGAGGCGTTTTTAGCCACCCCCCGGAGAGTCGTTTTTAGCCACCCTGCAAAAGTGGCGTTTTCAGGGTTAGGGTTAGGGTTAGGGTTAGGGTTAGGGTTAGGGTTAGGGTTAGGGTTAGGGTTAGGGTTAGGGTTAGGGTTAGGGTTAGGGTTAGGGTTAGGGTTAGGGTTAGGGTTAGGGTTAGGGTTAGGGTTAGGGTTAGGGCGTTTTTAGCCACCCCCCGGAGAGGCGTTTTTAGCCACCCCCCGGAGAGGCGTTTTTAGCCACCCCCCGGAGAGGCGTTTTTAGCCACCCCCCGAGTATGATTTTTAACCACCCCGCGGAGAGGCGTTTTTAGCCACCCTGCGGAGAGGCGTTTTTAGCGACCCCGCGGAGAGGCGTTTTTAGCCACCCCCCGGAGAGGCGTTTTTAGCCATCCCCCGGAGAGGCGTTTTTAGCCACCCCACGAACATGATTTTTAACCACCCCGCGGAGAAGCGTTTTTAGCTACCCCCCAGAGAGGCGTTTTTAGGAACCCCCCGGAAAGGCGTTTTTAGCCATCCCCCGGAGTGGCTTCTTAAGCCACCCCCCGGAGAGGCGTTTTTAGCCACCCCCCGGAGAGGCGTTTTTAGCCACCCCCCGGAGAGTCGTTTTTAGCCAGCCCCCGGAGAGTCGTTTTTAGCCACCCTGCAAAAGTGGCGTTTTCAGGGTTAGGGTTAAGGTTAGGGTTAGGGTTAGGGTTAGGGTTAGGGTTAGGGTTAGGGTTAGGGTTAGGGTTAGGGTTAGGGTTAGGGTTAGGGTTAGGGTTAGGGTTAGGGTTAGGGTTAGGGTTAGGGTTAGGGTTAGGGTTAGGGTTAGGGTTAGGGTTAGGGTTAGGGTTAGGGTTAGGGTTAGGGCGTTTTTAGCCACCCCCCGGAGATGCGTTTTTAGCCACCCCCCGGAGAGGCGTTTTTAGCCACCCCCCGGAGAGGCGTTTTTAGCCACCCCCCGGAAACGAGTTTTTAGCCCCCCCCGGAGTGGCCTTTTTAGCCACCCCGCGGAGAGGCGTTTTTAGCCACTCCCTGGAGAGGCGTTTTTAACCACCCCCCGGAGAGGCATTTTTAGCCACCCCGCGGAGAGGCGTTTTTAGCCACCCCCCAGAGAAGCGTTTTTAGCCACCCGGCGGAGAGGCGTTTTTAGCCACCCCCCGGAGTGGCGTTTTTAGCCACCCCCCGGAGACGGGTTTTTAGCCCCCCCCGGAGTGGCTTTTTTATCCCCCCCGCGGAGAGGCGTTTTTAGCCACCCCCCGGAGTGGCGTTTTTAGCCACCCCGCGAAGAGACGTTTTTAGCCACCCCCCGGAGAGGCGTTTTTAGCCACCCCACGGAGAGGCGTTTTTAGCCACCCCCCGGAGAGGCGTTTTTAGCCACCCCCCGAGTATGATTTTTAACCACCCCGCGGAGAGGCGTTTTTAGCCACCACCCGGAGAGGCGTTTTTCGCCACCCCCCGGAGAGGCGTATTTAGCCACCCCCCGGAGAGGCGTTTTTAGCCACCCCGCGGAGAGGCGTTTTTAGCCACCCCGCGGAGAGTCGTTTTTAGCCACCCCCCGGAGAGTCGTTTTTAGCCACCCTGCAAAAGTGGCGTTTTTAGGGTTAGGGTTAGGGTTAGGGTTAGGGTTAGGTTTAGGGTTAGGGTTAGGGTTAGGGCTAGGGCTAGGGCTAGGGCTAGGGTTAGGGCTAGGGCTAGGGCTAGGGCTAGGGCTATGGTTAAGGCTAGGGCTAGGGCTAGGGCTAGGGCTAGGGTTAGGGTTAGGGTTAGGGTTCGGGTTAGGG
>NC_069658.1:204633495-204638495 GCF_027244095.1 Hemicordylus capensis | reverse complement strand
GCATTTTTAGCCACCCCCCGGAATGGCGTTTTTAGCCACCCCACGAATATGATTTTTAACCACCCCGCGGAGAGGCGTTTTTAGCCACCCCCCGGAGTGGCGTTTTTAGCCACCCCGCGGAGAGACGTTTTTAGCCACCCCCCGGAGAGGCGTTTTTAGCCACCCCACGGAGAGGCGTTTTTAGCCACCCCCCGGAGAGGCGTTTTTAGCCACCCCCCGAGTATGATTTTTAACCACCCCGCGGAGAGGCGTTTTTAGCCACCACCCGGAGAGGCGTTTTTCGCCACGCCCCGGAGAGGCGTTTTTAGCCACCCCCCGGAGCGGCGTTTTTAGCCACCCTGCGGAGAGGCGTTTTTAGCGACCCCGCGGAGAGGCGTTTTTAGCCACCCCCCGGAGAGGCGTTTTTAGCCATCCCCCGGAGAGGCGTTTTTAGCCACCCCACGAACATGATTTTTAACCACCCCGCGGAGAAGCGTTTTTAGCTACCCCCCAGAGAGGCGTTTTTAGGAACCCCCCGGAAAGGCGTTTTTAGCCATCCCCCGGAGTGGCTTCTTAAGCCACCCCACGGAGAGGCGTTTTTAGCCACCCCCCGGAGAGGCATTTTTAGCCACCCCCCGGAGAGGCGTTTTTAGCCACCCCCCGGAGAGTCGTTTTTAGCCACCCTGCAAAAGTGGCGTTTTCAGGGTTAGGGTTAGGGTTAGGGTTAGGGTTAGGGTTAGGGTTAGGGTTAGGGTTAGGGTTAGGGTTAGGGTTAGGGTTAGGGTTAGGGTTAGGGTTAGGGTTAGGGTTAGGGTTAGGGTTAGGGTTAGGGTTAGGGTTAGGGCGTTTTTAGCCACCCCCCGGAGAGGCGTTTTTAGCCACCCCCCGGAGAGGCGTTTTTAGCCACCCCCCGGAGAGGCGTTTTTAGCCACCCCCCGAGTATGATTTTTAACCACCCCGCGGAGAGGCGTTTTTAGCCACCCTGCGGAGAGGCGTTTTTAGCGACCCCGCGGAGAGGCGTTTTTAGCCACCCCCCGGAGAGGCGTTTTTAGCCATCCCCCGGAGAGGCGTTTTTAGCCACCCCACGAACATGATTTTTAACCACCCCGCGGAGAAGCGTTTTTAGCTACCCCCCAGAGAGGCGTTTTTAGGAACCCCCCGGAAAGGCGTTTTTAGCCATCCCCCGGAGTGGCTTCTTAAGCCACCCCCCGGAGAGGCGTTTTTAGCCACCCCCCGGAGAGGCGTTTTTAGCCACCCCCCGGAGAGTCGTTTTTAGCCAGCCCCCGGAGAGTCGTTTTTAGCCACCCTGCAAAAGTGGCGTTTTCAGGGTTAGGGTTAAGGTTAGGGTTAGGGTTAGGGTTAGGGTTAGGGTTAGGGTTAGGGTTAGGGTTAGGGTTAGGGTTAGGGTTAGGGTTAGGGTTAGGGTTAGGGTTAGGGTTAGGGTTAGGGTTAGGGTTAGGGTTAGGGTTAGGGTTAGGGTTAGGGTTAGGGTTAGGGCGTTTTTAGCCACCCCCCGGAGATGCGTTTTTAGCCACCCCCCGGAGAGGCGTTTTTAGCCACCCCCCGGAGAGGCGTTTTTAGCCACCCCCCGGAAACGAGTTTTTAGCCCCCCCCGGAGTGGCCTTTTTAGCCACCCCGCGGAGAGGCGTTTTTAGCCACTCCCTGGAGAGGCGTTTTTAACCACCCCCCGGAGAGGCATTTTTAGCCACCCCGCGGAGAGGCGTTTTTAGCCACCCCCCAGAGAAGCGTTTTTAGCCACCCGGCGGAGAGGCGTTTTTAGCCACCCCCCGGAGTGGCGTTTTTAGCCACCCCCCGGAGACGGGTTTTTAGCCCCCCCCGGAGTGGCTTTTTTATCCCCCCCGCGGAGAGGCGTTTTTAGCCACCCCCCGGAGTGGCGTTTTTAGCCACCCCGCGAAGAGACGTTTTTAGCCACCCCCCGGAGAGGCGTTTTTAGCCACCCCACGGAGAGGCGTTTTTAGCCACCCCCCGGAGAGGCGTTTTTAGCCACCCCCCGAGTATGATTTTTAACCACCCCGCGGAGAGGCGTTTTTAGCCACCACCCGGAGAGGCGTTTTTCGCCACCCCCCGGAGAGGCGTATTTAGCCACCCCCCGGAGAGGCGTTTTTAGCCACCCCGCGGAGAGGCGTTTTTAGCCACCCCGCGGAGAGTCGTTTTTAGCCACCCCCCGGAGAGTCGTTTTTAGCCACCCTGCAAAAGTGGCGTTTTTAGGGTTAGGGTTAGGGTTAGGGTTAGGGTTAGGTTTAGGGTTAGGGTTAGGGTTAGGGCTAGGGCTAGGGCTAGGGCTAGGGTTAGGGCTAGGGCTAGGGCTAGGGCTAGGGCTATGGTTAAGGCTAGGGCTAGGGCTAGGGCTAGGGCTAGGGTTAGGGTTAGGGTTAGGGTTCGGGTTAGGGTTAAGGTTAGGGTTAGGGTTAGGGTTAGGGCTAGGGCTAGGGCTAGGGTCAGGGTCAGGGTCAGGGTCAGGGTCAGGGTCAGGGTTAGGGTTAGGGTTAGGGTTAGGGTTAAGGTTAGGTTTAGGCTTAGGGTTAGGGTTAGGCTTAGGGTTAGGGTTTCGGTTAGGGTTAGGGTTAGGGCGTTTTTAGCCACCCCCCGGAGAGGCGTTTTTAGCCACCCCCCGGAGAGGCGTTTTTAGCCACACCCCGGAGAGGCGTTTTTAGCCACCCCCCGGAGTGGCGTTTTTAGCCACCCCACGAATATGATTTTTAACCACCCCGCGGAGAGGCGTTTTTAGCCACCCCCCGGAGTGGCGTTTTTAGCCACCCCGCGGAGAGACGTTTTTAGCCACCCCCCGGAGAGGCGTTTTTAGCCACCCCACGGAGAGGCGTTTTTAGCCACCCCCCGGAGAGGCGTTTTTAGCCACCCCCCGAGTATGATTTTTAACCACCCCGCGGAGAGGCGTTTTTAGCCACCACCCGGAGAGGCGTTTTTCGCCACGCCCCGGAGAGGCGTTTTTAGCCACCCCCCGGAGCGGCGTTTTTAGCCACCCTGCGGAGAGGCGTTTTTAGCGACCCCGCGGAGAGGCGTTTTTAGCCACCCCCCGGAGAGGCGTTTTTAGCCATCCCCCGGAGAGGCGTTTTTAGCCACCCCACGAACATGATTTTTAACCACCCCGCGGAGAAGCGTTTTTAGCTACCCCCCAGAGAGGCGTTTTTAGGAACCCCCCGGAAAGGCGTTTTTAGCCATCCCCCGGAGTGGCTTCTTAAGCCACCCCACGGAGAGGCGTTTTTAGCCACCCCCCGGAGAGGCGTTTTTAGCCACCCCCCGGAGAGGCGTTTTTAGCCACCCCCCGGAGAGTCGTTTTTAGCCACCCTGCAAAAGTGGCGTTTTCAGGGTTAGGGTTAGGGTTAGGGTTAGGGTTAGGGTTAGGGTTAGGGTTAGGGTTAGGGTTAGGGTTAGGGTTAGGGTTAGGGTTAGGGTTAGGGTTAGGGTTAGGGTTAGGGTTAGGGTTAGGGTTAGGGTTAGGGTTAGGGTTAGGGTTAGGGTTAGGGTTAGGGTTAGGGTTAGGGTTAGGGTTAGGGTTAGGGTTAGGGCGTTTTTAGCCACCCCCCGGAGAGGCGTTTTTAGCCACCCCCCGGAGAGGCGTTTTTAGCCACCCCCCGAGTATGATTTTTAACCACCCCGCGGAGAGGCGTTTTTAGCCACCCTGCGGAGAGGCGTTTTTAGCGACCCCGCGGAGAGGCGTTTTTAGCCACCCCCCGGAGAGGCGTTTTTAGCCATCCCCCGGAGAGGCGTTTTTAGCCACCCCACGAACATGATTTTTAACCACCCCGCGGAGAAGCGTTTTTAGCTACCCCCCAGAGAGGCGTTTTTAGGAACCCCCCGGAAAGGCGTTTTTAGCCATCCCCCGGAGTGGCTTCTTAAGCCACCCCCCGGAGAGGCGTTTTTAGCCACCCCCCGGAGAGGCGTTTTTAGCCACCCCCCGGAGAGTCGTTTTTAGCCAGCCCCCGGAGAGTCGTTTTTAGCCACCCTGCAAAAGTGGCGTTTTCAGGGTTAGGGTTAGGGTTAGGGTTAGGGTTAGGGTTAGGGTTAGGGTTAGGGTTAGGGTTAGGGTTAGGGTTAGGGTTAGGGTTAGGGTTAGGGTTAGGGTTAGGGTTAGGGTTAGGGTTAGGGTTAGGGCGTTTTTAGCCACCCCCCGGAGAGGCGTTTTTAGCCACCCCCCGGAGAGGCGTTTTTAGCCACCCCCCGGAGAGGCGTTTTTAGCCACCCCCCGGAAACGAGTTTTTAGCCCCCCCCGGAGTGGCCTTTTTAGCCACCCCGCGGAGAGGCGTTTTTAGCCACTCCCTGGAGAGGCGTTTTTAACCACCCCCCCGGAGAGGCATTTTTAGCCACCCCGCGGAGAGGCGTTTTTAGCCACCCCCCAGAGAAGCGTTTTTAGCCACCCGGCGGAGAGGCGTTTTTAGCCACCCCCCGGAGTGGCGTTTTTAGCCAACCCCCGGAGACGGGTTTTTAGCCCCCCCCGGAGTGGCTTTTTTATCCACCCAGCGGAGAGGCGTTTTTAGCCACCCCCCGGAGTGGCGTTTTTAGCCACCCCGCGGAGAGACGTTTTTAGCCACCCCCCGGAGAGGCGTTTTTAGCCACCCCACGGAGAGGCGTTTTTAGCCACCCCCCGGAGAGGCGTTTTTAGCCACCCCCCGAGTATGATTTTTAACCACCCCGCGGAGAGGCGTTTTTAGCCACCACCCGGAGAGGCGTTTTTCGCCACCCCCCGGAGAGGCGTATTTAGCCACCCCCCGGAGAGGCGTTTTTAGCCACCCCGCGGAGAGGCGTTTTTAGCCACCCCCCGGAGAGTCGTTTTTAGCCACCCCCCGGAGAGTCGTTTTTAGCCACCCTGCAAAAGTGGCGTTTTTAGGGTTAGGGTTAGGGTTAGGGTTAGGGTTAGGGTTAGGGTTAGGGTTAGGGTTAGGGTTAGGGTTAGGGTTAGGGTTAGGGCTAGGGCTAGGGCTAGGGTTAAGGCTAGGGCTAGGGCTAGGGCTAGGGCTAGGGCTAGGGCTAGGGCTAGGGCT
>NC_069658.1:204610995-204613495 GCF_027244095.1 Hemicordylus capensis | reverse complement strand
CACCCCGCGGAGAGACGTTTTTAGCCACCCCCCGGAGAGGCGTTTTTAGCCACCCCACGGAGAGGCGTTTTTAGCCACCCCCCGGAGAGGCGTTTTTAGCCACCCCCCGAGTATGATTTTTAACCACCCCGCGGAGAGGCGTTTTTAGCCACCACCCGGAGAGGCGTTTTTCGCCACGCCCCGGAGAGGCGTTTTTAGCCACCCCCCGGAGCGGCGTTTTTAGCCACCCTGCGGAGAGGCGTTTTTAGCGACCCCGCGGAGAGGCGTTTTTAGCCACCCCCCGGAGAGGCGTTTTTAGCCATCCCCCGGAGAGGCGTTTTTAGCCACCCCACGAACATGATTTTTAACCACCCCGCGGAGAAGCGTTTTTAGCTACCCCCCAGAGAGGCGTTTTTAGGAACCCCCCGGAAAGGCGTTTTTAGCCATCCCCCGGAGTGGCTTCTTAAGCCACCCCACGGAGAGGCGTTTTTAGCCACCCCCCGGAGAGGCATTTTTAGCCACCCCCCGGAGAGGCGTTTTTAGCCACCCCCCGGAGAGTCGTTTTTAGCCACCCTGCAAAAGTGGCGTTTTCAGGGTTAGGGTTAGGGTTAGGGTTAGGGTTAGGGTTAGGGTTAGGGTTAGGGTTAGGGTTAGGGTTAGGGTTAGGGTTAGGGTTAGGGTTAGGGTTAGGGTTAGGGTTAGGGTTAGGGTTAGGGTTAGGGTTAGGGTTAGGGCGTTTTTAGCCACCCCCCGGAGAGGCGTTTTTAGCCACCCCCCGGAGAGGCGTTTTTAGCCACCCCCCGGAGAGGCGTTTTTAGCCACCCCCCGAGTATGATTTTTAACCACCCCGCGGAGAGGCGTTTTTAGCCACCCTGCGGAGAGGCGTTTTTAGCGACCCCGCGGAGAGGCGTTTTTAGCCACCCCCCGGAGAGGCGTTTTTAGCCATCCCCCGGAGAGGCGTTTTTAGCCACCCCACGAACATGATTTTTAACCACCCCGCGGAGAAGCGTTTTTAGCTACCCCCCAGAGAGGCGTTTTTAGGAACCCCCCGGAAAGGCGTTTTTAGCCATCCCCCGGAGTGGCTTCTTAAGCCACCCCCCGGAGAGGCGTTTTTAGCCACCCCCCGGAGAGGCGTTTTTAGCCACCCCCCGGAGAGTCGTTTTTAGCCAGCCCCCGGAGAGTCGTTTTTAGCCACCCTGCAAAAGTGGCGTTTTCAGGGTTAGGGTTAAGGTTAGGGTTAGGGTTAGGGTTAGGGTTAGGGTTAGGGTTAGGGTTAGGGTTAGGGTTAGGGTTAGGGTTAGGGTTAGGGTTAGGGTTAGGGTTAGGGTTAGGGTTAGGGTTAGGGTTAGGGTTAGGGTTAGGGTTAGGGTTAGGGTTAGGGTTAGGGCGTTTTTAGCCACCCCCCGGAGATGCGTTTTTAGCCACCCCCCGGAGAGGCGTTTTTAGCCACCCCCCGGAGAGGCGTTTTTAGCCACCCCCCGGAAACGAGTTTTTAGCCCCCCCCGGAGTGGCCTTTTTAGCCACCCCGCGGAGAGGCGTTTTTAGCCACTCCCTGGAGAGGCGTTTTTAACCACCCCCCGGAGAGGCATTTTTAGCCACCCCGCGGAGAGGCGTTTTTAGCCACCCCCCAGAGAAGCGTTTTTAGCCACCCGGCGGAGAGGCGTTTTTAGCCACCCCCCGGAGTGGCGTTTTTAGCCACCCCCCGGAGACGGGTTTTTAGCCCCCCCCGGAGTGGCTTTTTTATCCCCCCCGCGGAGAGGCGTTTTTAGCCACCCCCCGGAGTGGCGTTTTTAGCCACCCCGCGAAGAGACGTTTTTAGCCACCCCCCGGAGAGGCGTTTTTAGCCACCCCACGGAGAGGCGTTTTTAGCCACCCCCCGGAGAGGCGTTTTTAGCCACCCCCCGAGTATGATTTTTAACCACCCCGCGGAGAGGCGTTTTTAGCCACCACCCGGAGAGGCGTTTTTCGCCACCCCCCGGAGAGGCGTATTTAGCCACCCCCCGGAGAGGCGTTTTTAGCCACCCCGCGGAGAGGCGTTTTTAGCCACCCCGCGGAGAGTCGTTTTTAGCCACCCCCCGGAGAGTCGTTTTTAGCCACCCTGCAAAAGTGGCGTTTTTAGGGTTAGGGTTAGGGTTAGGGTTAGGGTTAGGTTTAGGGTTAGGGTTAGGGTTAGGGCTAGGGCTAGGGCTAGGGCTAGGGCTAGGGTTAGGGCTAGGGCTAGGGCTAGGGCTAGGGCTATGGTTAAGGCTAGGGCTAGGGCTAGGGCTAGGGCTAGGGTTAGGGTTAGGGTTAGGGTTCGGGTTAGGGTTAAGGTTAGGGTTAGGGTTAGGGTTAGGGCTAGGGCTAGGGCTAGGGTCAGGGTCAGGGTCAGGGTCAGGGTCAGGGTTAGGGTTAGGGTTAGGGTTAGGGTTAAGGTTAGGTTTAGGCTTAGGGTTAGGGTTAGGGTTAGGGTTAGGGTTTCGGTTAGGGTTAGGGTTAGGGCGTTTTTAGCCACCCCCCGGAGAGGCGTTTTTAGCCACCC
>NC_069658.1:204463495-204465995 GCF_027244095.1 Hemicordylus capensis | reverse complement strand
GTTAGGGTTAGGGTTAGGGTTAGGGTTAGGGTTAGGGTTAGGGGATGGGTTAGGGTTAGGGTTAGGGCGTTTTTAGCCACCCCCCGGAGAGGCGTTTTTAGCCATCCCCCGGAGAGGTGTTTTTAGCCACCCCACGAATATGATTTTTAACCACCCCGCGGAGAGGCGTTTTTAGCTACCCCCCGGAGAGGCGTTTTTAGGAACCCCCCGGAAAGGCGTTTTTAGCCATCCCCCGCAGTGGCTTCTTAAGCCACCCCACGGAGAGGCGTTTTTAGCCACCCCCTGGAGAGGCGTTTTTAGCCACCCCCCGGGAGAGGCGTTTTTAGCCACCCCCCGGAGAGGCGTTTTTAGCCACCCCACGAATATGATTTTTAACCACCCCGCGGAGAGGCGTTTTTAGCCACCCCGCGGAGAGACGTTTTTAGCCACCCCCCGGAGAGGAGTTTTTAGCCACCCCACGGAGAGGCGTTTTTAGCCACCCCCCGGAGAGGCGTTTTTAGCCACCCCCTGAGTATGATTTTTAACCACCCCGCGGAGAGGCGTTTTTAGCCACCCCCCGAGTATGATTTTTAACCACCCCTCGGAGAGGCGTTTTTAGCCACCACCCGGAGAGGCGTTTTTCGCCACCCCCCGGAGAGGCGTTTTTATCCACCCCCCGGAGAGGCGTTTTTAGCCACCCCGCGGAGAGGCGTTTTTAGCCACCCCGCGGAGAGGCGTTTTTAGCCACCCCCCGGAGAGGCGTTTTTAGCCATCCCCCGGAGAGGCGTTTTTAGCCACCCCACGAATATGATTTTTAGCCACCCCACGGAGAGGCGTTTTTAGCTACCCCCCGGAGAGGCGTTTTTAGCCACCCCCCGGAGAGGCGTTTTTAGCCACCCCCCGGAGAGGCGTTTTTAGCCACCCCCCGGAGATGCGTTTTTAGCCACCCCCCCCGGAGGGTCGTTTTTAGCCACCCCCCGGAGAGTCGTTTTTAGCCACCCTGCAAAAGTGGCGTTTTTAGGGTTAGGGTTAGGGTTAGGGTTAGGGTTGGGGTTAGGGTTAGGGTTAGGGTTAGGGTTAGGGTTAGGGTTAGGGTTAGGGCTAGGGATAGGGCTAGGGTTAGGGCTAGGGCTAGGGCTAGGGCTAGGGCTAGGGCTAGGGTTAGGGCTAGGGTTAGGGCTAGGGCTAGGGTTAGGGTTAGTGTTAGGGTTAGGGTTAGGGTTAGGGTTAGGGTTAGGGCTAGGGCTAGGGCTAGGGTTAGGGTTAGGTTTAGGGTTAGGGTTAGGGTTAGGGTTAGGGTTAGGGTTAGGGTTAGGGTTAGGGTTAGGGTTAGGGTTAGGGTTAGGGTTAGGGTTAGGGTTAGGGTTAGGGTTAGGGTTAGGGGATGGGTTAGGGTTAGGGTTAGGGCGTTTTTAGCCACCCCCCGGAGAGGCGTTTTTAGCCACCCCCCGAGTATGATTTTTAACCACCCCGCGGAGAGGCGTTTTTAGCCACCACCCAGAGAGGCGTTTTTCGCCACCCCCCGGAGAGGCGTTTTTAGCCACCCCCCGGAGAGGCGTTTTTAGCCACCCCGCGGAGAGGCGTTTTTAGCGACCCCGCGGAGAGGCGTTTTTAGCCACCCCCCGGAGAGGCGTTTTTAGCCATCCCCCGGAGAGGTGTTTTTAGCCACCCCACGAATATGATTTTTAACCACCCCGCGGAGAGGCGTTTTTAGCTACCCCCCGGAGAGGCGTTTTTAGGAACCCCCCTGAAAGGCGTTTTTAGCCATCCCCCGCAGTGGCTTCTTAAGCCACCCCACGGAGAGGCGTTTTTAGCCACCCCCTGGAGAGGCGTTTTTAGCCACCCCCCGGGAGAGGCGTTTTTAGCCACCCCCCGGAGAGGCGTTTCTGGCCACCCCACGAATATGATTTTTAACCACCCCGCGGAGAGGCGTTTTTATTAACCCCCCGGAGAGGCGTTTTTCGCCACCCCCCGAGTATGGTTTTTAACCACACCACGGAGAGGCCTTTTTAGCCACCCCCCGGAGAGGCGTTTTTAGCCACCCCCCGGAGACGAGTTTTTAGCCCCCCCCCCGGAGTGGCTTTTTTAGCCACCCCGCGGAGAGGCGTTTTTAGCCACTCCCCGGAGAGGCGTTTTTAGCCACCCCGCGGAGAGGCGTTTTTAGCGACCCCGCGGAGAGGCGTTTTTAGCCACCCCCCGGAGAGGCATTTTTAGCCATCCCCCGGAGAGGCGTTTTTAGCCACCCCACGAATATGATTTTTAACCACCCCGCGGAGAGGCGTTTTTAGCCACCCCGCGGAGAGACGTTTTTAGCCACCCCCCGGAGAGGAGTTTTTAGCCACCCCACGGAGAGGCGTTTTTAGCCACCCCCCGGAGAGGCGTTTTTAGCCACCCCCTGAGTATGATTTTTAACCACCCCGCGGAGAGGCGTTTTTAGCCACCCCCCGAGTATGATTTTTAACCACCCCTCGGAGAGGAGTTTTTAGCCAGCACCCGGAGAGGCGTTTTTCGCCACCCCCCG
>NC_069658.1:204448495-204458495 GCF_027244095.1 Hemicordylus capensis | reverse complement strand
TAGGGTTTGGGTTTGGGTTTGGGTTAGGGTTAGGGCGTTTTTAGCCACCCCCCGGAGAGGCGTTTTTAGCCACCCCCCGGAGAGGTGTTTTTAGCCACCCCCCGGAGAGGCTTTTTTAGCCACCCCCCGGAGACGAGTTTTTAGCCCCCCCCGGAGTGGCTTTTTTAGCCACCCCGCGGAGAGGCGTTTTTAGCCACTCCCCGGAGAGGCGTTTTTAACCACCCCCCGGAGAGGCATTTTTAGCCACCCCCCAGAGAAGCGTTTTTAGCCACCCCGCGGAGAGGCGTTTTTAGCCACCTCCCGGAGTGGCGTTTTTAGCCACCCCACTAATATGATTTTTAACCACCCCGCGGAGAGGCGTTTTTAGCCACCCCCCGGAGTGGCGTTTTTAGCCACCCCGCGGAGAGACGTTTTTAGCCACCCCCCGGAAAGGCGTTTTTAGCCACCCCACGGAGAGGCGTTTTTAGCCACCCCCCGGAGAGGCGTTTTTAGCCACCCCCCGAGTATGATTTTTAACCACCCCGCGGAGAGGCGTTTTTAGCCACCACCCAGAGAGGCGTTTTTCGCCACCCCCCGGAGAGGCGTTTTTAGCCACCCCCCGGAGAGGCGTTTTTAGCCACCCCGCGGAGAGGCGTTTTTAGCGACCCCGCGGAGAGGCGTTTTTAGCCACCCCCCGGAGAGGCGTTTTTAGCCATCCCCCGGAGAGGTGTTTTTAGCCACCCCACGAATATGATTTTTAACCACCCCGCGGAGAGGCGTTTTTAGCTACCCCCCGGAGAGGCGTTTTTAGGAACCCCCCGGAAAGGCGTGTTTAGCCATCCCCCGCAGTGGCTTCTTAAGCCACCCCACGGAGAGGCGTTTTTAGCCACCCCCTGGAGAGGCGTTTTTAGCCACCCCCCGGGAGAGGCGTTTTTAGCCACCCCCCGGAGAGGCGCTTTTAGCCACCCCACGAATATGATTTTTAACCACCCCGCGGAGAGGCGTTTTTAGCCACCCCGCGGAGAGACGTTTTTAGCCACCCCCCGGAGAGGAGTTTTTAGCCACCCCACGGAGAGGCGTTTTTAGCCACCCCCCGGAGAGGCGTTTTTAGCCACCCCCTGAGTATGATTTTTAACCACCCCGCGGAGAGGCGTTTTTAGCCACCCCCCGAGTATGATTTTTAACCACCCCTCGGAGAGGCGTTTTTAGCCACCACCCGGAGAGGCGTTTTTCGCCACCCCCCGGAGAGGCGTTTTTATCCACCCCCCGGAGAGGCGTTTTTAGCCACCCCGCGGAGAGGCGTTTTTAGCGACCCCGCGGAGAGGCGTTTTTAGCCATCCCCCGGAGAGGCGTTTTTAGCCACCCCACGAATATGATTTTTAGCCACCCCACGGAGAGGCGTTTTTAGCTACCCCCCGGAGAGGCGTTTTTAGCCACCACCTGGAGAGGCGTTTTTAGCCACCCCCCGGAGAGGCGTTTTTAGCCACCCCCCGGAGAGGCGTTTTTAGCCACCCCCCGGAGAGTCGTTTTTAGCCACCCCCCGGAGAGTCGTTTTTAGCCACCCTGCAAAAGTGGCGTTTTTAGGGTTAGGGTTAGGGTTAGGGTTAGGGTTGGGGTTAGGGTTAGGGTTAGGGTTAGGGTTAGGGTTAGGGTTAGGGTTAGGGCTAGGGATAGGGCTAGGGTTAGGGCTAGGGCTAGGGCTAGGGCTAGGGCTAGGGCTAGGGTTAGGGCTAGGGTTAGGGCTAGGGCTAGGGTTAGGGTTAGTGTTAGGGTTAGGGTTAGGGTTAGGGTTAGGGTTAGGGCTAGGGCTAGGGCTAGGGTTAGGTTTAGGGTTAGGGTTAGGGTTAGGGTTAGGGTTAGGGTTAGGGTTAGGGTTAGGGTTAGGGTTAGGGTTAGGGTTAGGGTTAGGGTTAGGGGATGGGTTAGGGTTAGGGTTAGGGCGTTTTTAGCCACCCCCCGGAGAGGCGTTTTTAGCCACCCCCCGGAGAGGCGTTTTTAGCCACCCCCCGGAGAGTCGTTTTTAGCCACCCCCCGGAGAGTCGTTTTTAGCCACCCTGCAAAAGTGGCGTTTTTAGGGTTAGGGTTAGGGTTAGGGTTAGGGTTGGGGTTAGGGTTAGGGTTAGGGTTAGGGTTAGGGTTAGGGTTAGGGTTAGGGCTAGGGATAGGGCTAGGGTTAGGGCTAGGGCTAGGGCTAGGGCTAGGGCTAGGGCTAGGGTTAGGGCTAGGGTTAGGGCTAGGGCTAGGGTTAGGGTTAGTGTTAGGGTTAGGGTTAGGGTTAGGGTTAGGGTTAGGGCTAGGGCTAGGGCTAGGGTTAGGTTTAGGGTTAGGGTTAGGGTTAGGGTTAGGGTTAGGGTTAGGGTTAGGGTTAGGGTTAGGGTTAGGGTTAGGGTTAGGGTTAGGGTTAGGGTTAGGGGATGGGTTAGGGTTAGGGTTAGGGCGTTTTTAGCCACCCCCCGGAGAGGCGTTTTTAGCGACCCCCCGGAGAGGCGTTTTTAGCCACCCCCCGGAGAGGCGTTTTTAGCCACCCCCGGAGACTAGTTTTTAGCCCCCCCCGGAGTGGCTTTTTTAGCGGTTAGGGTTAGGGTTAGGGTTAGGGTTAGGGTTAGGGTTAGGGTTAGGGTTAGGGTTAGGGTTAGGGTTAGGGTTAGGGTTAGGGTTAGGGTTAGGGTTAGGGTTAGGGTTAGGGTTAGGGCTAGGGCTAGGGCTAGGGTCAGGGTCAGGGTCAGGGTCAGGGTTAGGGCTAGGGTTAGGGTTAAGGTTAGGGTTAGGCTTAGGGTTAGGGTTAGGGTTAGGGTTAGGGTTAGGGTTAGGGCTAGGGCTAGGGCTAGGGCTAGGGTCAGGGTCAGGGTCAGGGTCAGGGTTAGGGTTAGGGTTAGGGTTAGGGTTTCGGTTAGGGTTAGGGTTAGGGCGTTTTTAGCCACCCCCCGGAGAGGCGTTTTTAGCCACACCCCGGAGAGGCGTTTTTAGCCACCCCGCGGAGTGGCGTTTTTAGCCACCCCACGAATATGATTTTTAACCACCCCGCGGAGAGGCGTTTTTAGCCACCCCCCGGAGTGGCGTTTTTAGCCACCCCCCGGAGAGGCGTTTTTAGCCACCCCCCGGAGAGGCGTTTTTAGCCACCCCCCGAGTATGATTTTTAACCACCCCGCGGAGAGGCGTTTTTAGCCACCCCCCGAGTATGATTTTTAACCACCCCCCGGAGAGGCGTTTTTAGCCACCCCCCGGAGAGGCGTTTTTAGCCATCCCCCGGAGAGGCGTTTTTGCCACCCCACGAACATGATTTTTAACCACCCCGCGGAGAAGCGTTTTTAGCTACCCCCCGGAGAGGCGTTTTTAGGAACCCCCCGGAAAGGCGTTTTTAGTCATCCCCCGGAGTGGCTTCTTAAGCCACCCCACGGAGAGGCGTTTTTAGCCACCCCCCGGAGAGGCGTTTTTAGCCACCCCCCGGAGAGTCGTTTTTAGCCACCCTGCAAAAGTGGCGTTTTCAGGGTTAGGGTTAGGGTTAGGGTTAGGGTTAGGGTTAGGGTTAGGGGTAGGGTTAGGGTTAGGGTTAGGGTTAGGACTAGGGCTAGGGCTAGGGTTAGGGCTAGGGCTAGGGCTAGGGCTAGGGCTAGGGTTAGGGCTAGGGCTAGGGCTAGGGCTAGGGTTAGGGTTAGGGTTAGGGTTAGGGTTAGGGTTAGGGTTAGGGTTAGGGCTAGGGCTAGGGCTAGGGTCAGGGTCAGGGTCAGGGTTAGGGTAAGGGTTAGGGTTAGGGTTAGGGTTAGGGTTAGGGTTAGGGTTAGGGTTAGGGTTAGGGTTAGGGTTAGGGTTAGGGTTAGGGTTAGGGTTAGGGTTAGGGTTAGGGTTAGGGTTAGGGTTAGGGTTTGGGTTTGGGTTTGGGTTAGGGTTAGGGCGTTTTTAGCCACCCCCCGGAGAGGCGTTTTTAGCCACCCCCCGGAGAGGTGTTTTTAGCCACCCCCCGGAGAGGCTTTTTTAGCCACCCCCCGGAGACGAGTTTTTAGCCCCCCCCGGAGTGGCTTTTTTAGCCACCCCGCGGAGAGGCGTTTTTAGCCACTCCCCGGAGAGGCGTTTTTAACCACCCCCCGGAGAGGCATTTTTAGCCACCCCCCAGAGAAGCGTTTTTAGCCACCCCGCGGAGAGGCGTTTTTAGCCACCTCCCGGAGTGGCGTTTTTAGCCACCCCACTAATATGATTTTTAACCACCCCGCGGAGAGGCGTTTTTAGCCACCCCCCGGAGTGGCGTTTTTAGCCACCCCGCGGAGAGACGTTTTTAGCCACCCCCCGGAAAGGCGTTTTTAGCCACCCCACGGAGAGGCGTTTTTAGCCACCCCCCGGAGAGGCGTTTTTAGCCACCCCCCGAGTATGATTTTTAACCACCCCGCGGAGAGGCGTTTTTAGCCACCACCCAGAGAGGCGTTTTTCGCCACCCCCCGGAGAGGCGTTTTTAGCCACCCCCCGGAGAGGCGTTTTTAGCCACCCCGCGGAGAGGCGTTTTTAGCGACCCCGCGGAGAGGCGTTTTTAGCCACCCCCCGGAGAGGCGTTTTTAGCCATCCCCCGGAGAGGTGTTTTTAGCCACCCCACGAATATGATTTTTAACCACCCCGCGGAGAGGCGTTTTTAGCTACCCCCCGGAGAGGCGTTTTTAGGAACCCCCCGGAAAGGCGTGTTTAGCCATCCCCCGCAGTGGCTTCTTAAGCCACCCCACGGAGAGGCGTTTTTAGCCACCCCCTGGAGAGGCGTTTTTAGCCACCCCCCGGGAGAGGCGTTTTTAGCCACCCCCCGGAGAGGCGCTTTTAGCCACCCCACGAATATGATTTTTAACCACCCCGCGGAGAGGCGTTTTTAGCCACCCCGCGGAGAGACGTTTTTAGCCACCCCCCGGAGAGGAGTTTTTAGCCACCCCACGGAGAGGCGTTTTTAGCCACCCCCCGGAGAGGCGTTTTTAGCCACCCCCTGAGTATGATTTTTAACCACCCCGCGGAGAGGCGTTTTTAGCCACCCCCCGAGTATGATTTTTAACCACCCCTCGGAGAGGCGTTTTTAGCCACCACCCGGAGAGGCGTTTTTCGCCACCCCCCGGAGAGGCGTTTTTATCCACCCCCCGGAGAGGCGTTTTTAGCCACCCCGCGGAGAGGCGTTTTTAGCGACCCCGCGGAGAGGCGTTTTTAGCCATCCCCCGGAGAGGCGTTTTTAGCCACCCCACGAATATGATTTTTAGCCACCCCACGGAGAGGCGTTTTTAGCTACCCCCCGGAGAGGCGTTTTTAGCCACCACCTGGAGAGGCGTTTTTAGCCACCCCCCGGAGAGGCGTTTTTAGCCACCCCCCGGAGAGGCGTTTTTAGCCACCCCCCGGAGAGTCGTTTTTAGCCACCCCCCGGAGAGTCGTTTTTAGCCACCCTGCAAAAGTGGCGTTTTTAGGGTTAGGGTTAGGGTTAGGGTTAGGGTTGGGGTTAGGGTTAGGGTTAGGGTTAGGGTTAGGGTTAGGGTTAGGGTTAGGGCTAGGGATAGGGCTAGGGTTAGGGCTAGGGCTAGGGCTAGGGCTAGGGCTAGGGCTAGGGTTAGGGCTAGGGTTAGGGCTAGGGCTAGGGTTAGGGTTAGTGTTAGGGTTAGGGTTAGGGTTAGGGTTAGGGTTAGGGCTAGGGCTAGGGCTAGGGTTAGGTTTAGGGTTAGGGTTAGGGTTAGGGTTAGGGTTAGGGTTAGGGTTAGGGTTAGGGTTAGGGTTAGGGTTAGGGTTAGGGTTAGGGTTAGGGGATGGGTTAGGGTTAGGGTTAGGGCGTTTTTAGCCACCCCCCGGAGAGGCGTTTTTAGCGACCCCCCGGAGAGGCGTTTTTAGCCACCCCCCGGAGAGGCGTTTTTAGCCACCCCCGGAGACTAGTTTTTAGCCCCCCCCGGAGTGGCTTTTTTAGCGGTTAGGGTTAGGGTTAGGGTTAGGGTTAGGGTTAGGGTTAGGGTTAGGGTTAGGGTTAGGGTTAGGGTTAGGGTTAGGGTTAGGGTTAGGGTTAGGGCTAGGGCTAGGGCTAGGGTCAGGGTCAGGGTCAGGGTCAGGGTTAGGGTTAGGGTTAGGGTTAAGGTTAGGGTTAGGCTTAGGGTTAGGGTTAGGGTTAGGGTTAGGGTTAGGGTTAGGGCTAGGGCTAGGGCTAGGGCTAGGGTCAGGGTCAGGGTCAGGGTCAGGGTTAGGGTTAGGGTTAGGGTTAAGGTTAGGGTTAGGCTTAGGGTTAGGGTTAGGGTTAGGGTTAGGGTTTCGGTTAGGGTTAGGGTTAGGGCGTTTTTAGCCACCCCCCGGAGAGGCGTTTTTAGCCACCCCCCGGAGAGGCGTTTTTAGCCACACCCCGGAGAGGCGTTTTTAGCCACCCCGCGGAGTGGCGTTTTTAGCCACCCCACGAATATGATTTTTAACCACCCCGCGGAGAGGCGTTTTTAGCCACCCCCCGGAGTGGCGTTTTTAGCCACCCCCCGGAGAGGCGTTTTTAGCCACCCCCCGGAGAGGCGTTTTTAGCCACCCCCCGAGTATGATTTTTAACCACCCCGCGGAGAGGCGTTTTTAGCCACCCCCCGAGTATGATTTTTAACCACCCCCCGGAGAGGCGTTTTTAGCCACCCCCCGGAGAGGCGTTTTTAGCCATCCCCCGGAGAGGCGTTTTTGCCACCCCACGAACATGATTTTTAACCACCCCGCGGAGAAGCGTTTTTAGCTACCCCCCGGAGAGGCGTTTTTAGGAACCCCCCGGAAAGGCGTTTTTAGTCATCCCCCGGAGTGGCTTCTTAAGCCACCCCACGGAGAGGCGTTTTTAGCCACCCCCCGGAGAGGCGTTTTTAGCCACCCCCCGGAGAGTCGTTTTTAGCCACCCTGCAAAAGTGGCGTTTTCAGGGTTAGGGTTAGGGTTAGGGTTAGGGTTAGGGTTAGGGTTAGGGGTAGGGTTAGGGTTAGGGTTAGGGTTAGGACTAGGGCTAGGGCTAGGGTTAGGGCTAGGGCTAGGGCTAGGGCTAGGGCTAGGGTTAGGGCTAGGGCTAGGGCTAGGGCTAGGGTTAGGGTTAGGGTTAGGGTTAGGGTTAGGGTTAGGGTTAGGGTAGGGCTAGGGCTAGGGCTAGGGTCAGGGTCAAGGTCAGGGTTAGGGTAAGGGTTAGGGTTAGGGTTAGGGTTAGGGTTAGGGTTAGGGTTAGGGTTAGGGTTAGGGTTAGGGTTAGGGTTAGGGTTAGGGTTAGGGTTAGGGTTAGGGTTAGGGTTAGGGTTAGGGTTAGGGTTTGGGTTTGGGTTTGGGTTAGGGTTAGGGCGTTTTTAGCCACCCCCCGGAGAGGCGTTTTTAGCCACCCCCCGGAGAGGCGTTTTTAGCCACCCCCCGGAGAGGCGTTTTTAGCCACCCCCCGGAAACGAGTTTTTAGCCCCCCCCGGAGTGGCTTTTTTAGCCACCCCGCGGAGAGGCGTTTTTAGCCACTCCCCGGAGAGGCGTTTTTAACCACCCCCCGGAGAGGCATTTTTAGCCACCCCGCGGAGAGGCGTTTTTAGCCACCCCCCAGAGAAGCGTTTTTAGCCACCCGGCGGAGAGGCGTTTTTAGCCACCCCCCGGAGTGGCGTTTTTAGCCACCCCCCGGAGACGAGTTTTTAGCCCCCCCCGGAGTGGTTTTTTATCCACCCCGTGGAGAGGCGTTTTTAGCCACCCCCCGGAGTGGCGTTTTTAGCCACCCCGCGGAGAGACGTTTTTAGCCACCCCCCGGAGAGGCGTTTTTAGCCACCCCACGGAGAGGCGTTTTTAGCCACCCCCCGGAGAGGCGTTTTTAGCCACCCCCCGAGTATGATTTTTAACCACCCCGCGGAGAGGCGTTTTTAGCCACCACCCGGAGAGGCGTTTTTCGCCACCCCCCTGAGAGGCGTATTTAGCCACCCCCCGGAGAGGCGTTTTTAGCCACCCCGCGGAGAGGCGTTTTTAGCGACCCCGCGGAGAGGCGTTTTTAGCCACCCCCCGGAGAGGCGTTTTTAGCCATCCCCCGGAGAGGCGTTTTTAGCCACCCCCCGGAGAGGCATTTTTAGGAACCCCCCCGGAAAGGCGTTTTTAGCCATCCCCCGGAGTGGCTTCTTAAGCCACCCCACGGAGAGGCGTTTTTAGCCACCCCCTGGAGAGGCGTTTCTAGCCACCCCCCGAGTATGGTTTTTAACCACACCGCGGAGAGGCGTTTTTAGCCACCCCCCGGAGAGGCGTTTTTAGCCACCCCCCGGAGACGAGTTTTTAGCCCCCCCCGGAGTGGCTTTTTTAGCCACCCCGCGGAGAGGCGTTTTTAGCCACTCCCCGGAGAGGCGTTTTTAACCACCCCCCGGAGAGGCACTTTTAGCCACCCCGCGGAGAGGCGTTTTTAGCCACCCCCCAGAGAAGCGTTTTTAGCCACCCCCCGGAGAGGCGTTTTTAGCCACCCCACGGAGAGGCGTTTTTAGCCACCCCCCGAGTATGATTTTTAACCACCCCGCGGAGAGGCGTTTTTAGCCACCCTCCGGAGAGTCGTTTTTAGCCACCCCCCAGAGAGTCGTTTTTAGCCACCCTGCAAAAGTGGCGTTTTTAGGGTTAGTGTTAGGGTTAGGGTTAGGGTTAGGGTTAGGGTTAGGGTTAGGGTTAGGGTTAGGGTTAGGGTTAGGGTTAGGGTTAGGGTTAGGGCTAGGGCTAGGGCTAGGGCTAGGGCTAGGGCTAGGGCTAGGGCTAGGGCTAGGGCTAGGGTTAGGGTTAGGGTTAGGGTTAGGGTTAGGGTTAGGGTTAGGGTTAGGGTTAGGGTTAGGGTTAGGGTTAGGGTTAGGGTTAGGGTTAGGGTTAGGGTTAAGGTTAGGGTTAGGGCTAGGGCTAGGGCTAGGGCTAGGGCTAGGGCTAGGGTTAGGGCTAGGGCTAGGGCTAGGGCTAGGGCTAGGGTTAGGGCTAGGGTTAGGGCTAGGGCTAGGGCTAGGGCTAGGGTTAGGTTTAGGGTTAGGGTTAGGGTTAGGGTTAGGGCGTTTTTAGCCACCCCCCGGAGAGGCGTTTTTAGCCACCCCCCGGAGAGGCGTTTTTAGCCACCCCCCGGAGACGAGTTTTTAGCCCCCCCCGGAGTGGCTTTTTTAGCCACCCCGCGGAGAGGCGTTTTTCGCCACTCCACGGAGAGGCGTTTTTACCACCCCCCGGAGAGGCATTTTTAGACACCCCGCGGAAAGGCGTTTTTAGCCACCCCCCAGAGAAGCGTTTTTAGCCACCCCGCGGAGAGGCGTTTTTAGCCACCCCCTGGAGTGGCGTTTTTAGCCACCCCACGAATATGATTTTTAACCACCCCGCGGAGAGTCGTTTTTAGCCACCCCCCGGCGTGGCGTTTTTAGCCACTCCACGGAGAGGCGTTTTTAGCCACCCCCCGGAGAGGCGTTTTTAGCCACCCCTCGGAGACGAGTTTTTAGCCCCCCCCGGAGTGGCTTTTTTAGCGGTTAGGGTTAGGGTTAGGGTTAGGGTTAGGGTTAGGGTTAGGGTTAGGGTTAGGGTTAGGGCTAGGGCTAGGGCTAGGGCTAGGGCTAGGGCTAGGGCTAGGGCTAGGGTTAGGGCTAGGGCTAGGGCTAGGGCTAGGGCTAGGGTTAGGGTTAGGGTTAGGGTTAGGGTTGGGGTTAGGGTAAGGGTTAGGGCTAGGGTAGGGCTAGAGTTAGGGTTAGGGTTAGGGTTAGGGTAAGTGTCAGGGTTAGGGTTAGTGTTAGTCTTAGGGTTAGGGTTAGGGTTAGTATTAGTGTTAGGGTTAGGGTTAGGGTTTGGGTTAGGGTTAGGGTTAGGGCGTTTTTAGCCACCCCCCGGAGAGGCGTTTTTAGCCACCCCGCGGAGAGGCGTTTTTAGCGACCCCGCGGAGAGGCGTTTTTAGCCACCCCCCGGAGAGGCGTTTTTAGCCATCCCCCGGAGAGGCGTTTTTAGCCACCCCACGAATATGATTTTTAGCCACCCCACGGAGAGGCGTTTTTAGCTACCCCCCGGAGAGGCGTTTTTAGGAACCCCCCGGAAAGGCGTTTTTAGCCATCCCCCGGAGTGGCTTCTTAAGCC
>NC_069658.1:204438495-204445995 GCF_027244095.1 Hemicordylus capensis | reverse complement strand
TAGGGCTAGGGCTAGGGCTAGGGTTAGGGCTAGGGCTAGGGCTAGGGCTAGGGCTAGGGTTAGGGTTAGGGTTAGGGTTAGGGTTAGGGTTAGGGTTAGGGTTAGGGCTAGGGCTAGGGCTAGGGTTAGGGTTAGGGTTAGGGTTAGGGTTAGGGTCAAGGTTAGGGTTAGGGTTAGGGTTAGGGTTAGGGTTAGGGTTAGGGTTAGGGTTAGGGTTAGGGTTAGTGTTAGGGTTAGGGTTAGGGTTTGGGTTAGGGTTAGGGTTAGGGCGTTTTTAGCCACCCCCCGGAGAGGCGTTTTTAGCCACCCCCCGGAGAGGCGTTTTTAGCCACCCCCCCGGAGACGAGTTTTTAGCCCCCTCCCCGGAGTGGCTTTTTTAGCCACCCCGCGGAGAGGCGTTTTTAGCCACTCCCCGGAGAGGCGTTTTTAACCACCCCCCGGAGAGGCATTTTTAGCCACCCCGCGGAGAGGCGTTTTTAGCCACCCCCCAGAGAAGCGTTTTTAGCCACCCCGCGGAGAGGCGTTTTTAGCCACCCCCCGGAGTGGCGTTTTTAGCCACCCCACGAATATGATTTTTAACCACCCCGCGGAGAGGCGTTTTTAGCCACCCCCCAGAGAGGCGTTTTTAGCCACCCCGCGGAGAGGCGTTTTTAGACACCACCCGGAGAGGCGTTTTTAGCCACCCCCCGGAAAGGCGTTTTTCGCCACCCCCCGGAGAGGCGTTTTTAGCCACCCCCCGAGTATGATTTTTAGCCACCCCGCGGAGAGGCGTTTTTAGCCACCCCCCGGAGAGGCGTTTTTAGCCACCCCGCGGAGAGGCGTTTTTAGCCACCCCGCGGAGAGGCGTTGTTAGCCACCCCCCAGAGAGGCGTTTTTAGCCACCCCCCAAAGTGGCGTTTTTAACCACCCCCCAAAGAGGCGTTTTTAGCCACCCCCCAAAGAGGCGTTTTTAGCCACCCCCAAAGAGGCGTTTTTAGCTACCCCCCAAAGAGGCATTTTTAGCGACCTCCTGGAGAGGAATATTTATCCACCCCCCGGAGATGGATTTTTAGCCACCCCCCGGAGAGGCGTTTTTAGCCACCCCCCGGAGAGGCGTTTTTCACCACCCCCCGGAGAGGCGTTTTTAGCCACCCCCGGAGAGGCGTTTTTAGCCACCCGCCGGAGAGGCGTTTTCAGCCACCCCCCGGAGAGGCGTTTTTCGCCACCCCCCGGAGAGGCGTTTTTAGCCACCCCCCGAGTATGATTTTTAGCCACCCCGCGGAGAGGCGTTTTTAGCCACCCCCCGGAGAGGCGATTTTAGCCACCCCGCGGAGAGGCGTTTTTAGCCACCCCGCGGAGAGGCGTTTTTAGACACCCCTCGGAGATGCGTTTTTAGCCACCCCCTGAGTATGATTTTTAGCCACCCCCCGGAGAGGCGTTTTTAGCCACCCCCCAAAGTGGCGTTTTTAGCCACCCCCCAAAGTGGCGTTTTTAACCACCCCCCAAAGAGGCGTTTTTAGCCACCCCCAAAGAGGCGTTTTTAGCTACCCCCCAAAGAGGCATTTTTAGCGACCTCCTGGAGAGGAATATTTATCCACCCCCCGGAGATGGATTTTTAGCCACCCCCCGGAGAGGCGTTTTTAGCCACCCCCCGGAAAGGCGTTTTTCGCCACCCCCCGGAGAGGCGTTTTTCACCACCCCCCGGAGAGGCGTTTTTAGCCACCCCCGGAGAGGCGTTTTTAGCCACCTCCCGGAGAGGCGTTTTCAGCCACCCCCCGGAGAGGCGTTTTTAGCCACCCCCCGGAAAGGCGTTTTTCGCCACCCCCCGGAGAGGCGTTTTTAGCAGCCCCCCGGAGAGGCGTTTTTAGCCACCCCCGGAGAGGCGTTTTTAGCCACCCCCCGGAGAGGCGTTTTCAGCCACGCACCGGAGAGGCGTTTTTAGCCACCCCCCAAAGTGGCGTTTTTAGCCACCCCCCAAAGTGGCGTTTTTAGCCACCCCCCACAGAGGCGTTTTTAGCCAGACCCCAAAGAGGCGTTTTTAGCCACCCCCCAAAAAGGCATTTTTAGATACCCCCCAAAGAGGCATTTTTCGCGACCCCCCGGAGAGGAATATTTATCCACCCCCCGGAGAGGGAGTTTTAGCCACAACCCGGAGACGCATTTTTATCCACCCCCCGGAGAGCCGTTTTTAGCAACCGCCGAAGAGGGATTTTTAGCCACGACCCGAAGGCATTTTTAGCCACGCCTTGGAGGCTTTTTAGGCCCCTCCGAAGAGGCATTTTTAGCCAACCCCCGGAGAGGAATATTTAGCCACCCTGCGGAGAGGCGTTTTTAGCCACCCCCCGGAGAGGCGTTTTTAGCCACTCCGCGGAGAGGCGTTTTTAGCCACCCAGTGGAGAGGCGTTTTTAGCCACCCCCCAAAGAGGCGTTTTTAGCCACCCCCCAAAGTGGCGTTTTTAGCCACCCCCCGGAGAGGAATATTTATCCAACCCCCGGAGAGGGATTTTTAGCCACACCCCGGAGAGGCGTTTTTAGCCACCCCCCAAAGAGGCATTTTTAACGACCCCCCGGAGAGGCGTTTTTAGCCACCACCCCCCCGGAGAGGCGTTTCTAGCCACCCCGCGGAGAGGCTTTTCTAGCCACCCCGCGGAGAGGCGTTTCTAGCCACCCCGTGGAGAGGCGTTTCTAGCCACCCCGTGGAGAGGCGTTTCTAACCACCCCGCGGACAGGCGTTTTTAGCCACCCCCCGGAGAGGCATTTTTATCCACCCCCTGAGTATGATTTTCAGCCACCCCCCCGAAGAGGCGTTTTTAGAGACCCCCCAAAGAGGCGTTTTTAGAGACCCCCCGGAGAGGCGTTTTTAGCCACCACCACCCCGGAGAGGCGTTTCTAGCCACCCCGCAGAGAGGCGTTTTTAGCCACCCCCCGGAGAGGCATTTTTAGCCACCCCCTGAGAATGATTTTCAGCCACCCCCCCAAAGTGGCGTTTTTAGAGACCCCCCAAAGAGGCGTTTTTAGCCACGCCCCGGAGAGGCGTTTTTAGCCACCCCCAGGAGAGGCGTTTTTAGCCACCCACAGGAGAGGCGTTTTTTGCCACCCCCCGGAGAGGCTTTTTTAGCCACCCCCCGAGAGACGTTTTTAGCGACCCCCCGGAGAGGCGTTTTTAGCCACCCCCCGGAGAGGCGTTTTTAGCCACCCCCCGGAGAGGCATTTTTACCCACCCCCCGGAGAGGCGTTTTTAGCCACCCCCCGGATAGGAGTTTTTAGCCACCCCCCGGAGTGGCGTTTTTATCCACCCCCCAAAGAGGCGTTTTTAGCCACCCCGCGGAGAGGCATTTTTAGCCACCCCCCATAGAGGCGTTTTTAGCCACCCCCCGGAGAGGCGTTTTTAGCCACCCCCCGGAGAGGAATATTTAGCCACCACCCGGAGAAGCGTTTTTAGCCACCCCCTGAGTATAATTTTTAGCCACCCCGGAAGAGGGATTTTTAGCCACTCCCCGAAGGCATTTTTAGCCACGACCTGGAGGCGTTTTAGGCCCCCTCCGACGAGGCATTTTTAGCCAACCCCCGGAGAGGAATATTTAGCCACCCCCTTAATTTTTAGCCACCTTGCGGAGAGGCGTTTTTAGCCACCCGGCGGAGAGGCATTTTTAGCCACCCGGCGGAGAGTCGTTTTTAGCCATCCCGCGGAGAGGCGTTTTTAGCCACCCCCCGGAGAGGCGTTCTTAGCAAACCCCCGGAGAGGCATTTTTAGCCACCCCCCGGAGAGGCGTTTTTAGCCACCCCCCGGAGAGGAGTTCTTAGCCACCCCCCCTAGAGGCGTTTTTAGCCACCCCCCGGAGAGGCGTTTTTAGCCACCCCCCGGAGAGGCGTTTCTAGCCACCCCCCGGAGAGGCGTCTTTAGCCACCCCCCGGAGAGGCGTCTTTAGCCACCCCCCGGAGAGGCGTTTCTAGCCACCCCGCGTAGAGGCGTTTCTAGCCACCCCGCGGAGAGGCGTTTCTTGCCACCCCGCGTAGAGGCGTTTTTAGCCACCCCCCGGAGAGGCGTTTTTAGCCACCCCCCGGAGAGGCGTTTTTAGCCACCCCCCGGAGAGGCGTTTTTAGCCACCCCCCGGAGAGGAGTATTTAGCCACCCCCCGGAGTGGCGTTTTTAGCCACCCCCTGGAGAGGAATATTTATCCACCCCCCGGAGAGGGATTTTTAGCCACACCCAGGAGAAGGATTTTTAGCCACCCCCGGAGAGGCGTTTTTAGCCACCCCCCGGAGAGGCGTTTTTAGCCACCCCACGGAGACGTGTTTTTAGCCACCCCCCAAATAGACTTTTTTAGCCACCTCTGGAGAGGCATTATGAGCCACCCCCGGAGATGCATTTTAGCCACCCCCCTAGAGGCATTTCTAGCCACCCCCCAGAGAAGCGCTTTTTGCCACTCCCGAGAAGGCGTTTTTAGCCACCCCCCGGAGAGGCGTTGTTTGCCACCCCTCTAAGATGCGTTTTTATTCACCCACCAGAGATACGTTGTTAGCCACCCCCCAAAGAGGCGTTTTTAGCCACCCCCCCGGAGAGGAGTTTTTAGCCACCCCCCAAAGTGGTGTTTTTAGCCACCCCCCAAAGAGGCGTTTTTGCCACCCCCCAAAGAGGCGTTTTTAGCCACTCCCCAAAGAGGCATTTTTAGCCACCCCCCAAAGAGGCGTTTTTAGCCACCCCCCATGAGGCGTTTTTAGCCACCCCCCAAAGAGGCGTTTCTAGCCACCCGCTGGAGAGGAATATTTATCCACCCCCCGGAGAGGGATTTTTAGCCACACCCAGGAGAAGGATTTTTAGCCACCCCCGGAGAGGCGTTTTTAGCCACCCCCCGGAGAGGCGTTTTTAGCCACCCCCTGAGTATAATTTTTAGCCACCCCCGAAGAGGGATTTTTAGCCACGCCCCGAAGGCATTTTTAGCCACGACCTGGAGGCGTTTTAGGCCCCCCCGACGAGGCATTTTTAGCCAACCCCCGGAGAGGAATATTTAGCCACCCCCTTAATTTTTAGCCACCTTGCGGAGAGGCATTTTTAGCCACCCCCCGGAGAGGCGTTTTTAGCCACCCCCCGGAGAGGCGTTTTTAGCCACCACCCGGAGAAGCGTTTTTAGCCACCCCCTGAGTATAATTTTTAGCCACCCCCGAAGAGGGATTTTTAGCCACGCCCCGAAGGCATTTTTAGCCACGACCTGGAGGCGTTTTAGGCCCCCCCGACGAGGCATTTTTAGCCAACCCCCGGAGAGGAATATTTAGCCACCCCCTTAATTTTTAGCCACCTTGCGGAGAGGCGTTTTTAGCCACCCCCCGGAGAGGCGTTTTTAGCCACCCGGCAGAGAGTCGTTTTTAGCCATCCCGCGGAGAGGCGTTTTTAGCCACCCCCCGGAGAGGCGTTCTTAGCCACCCCCCGGAGAGGCATTTTTAGCCACCCCCCGGAGAGGCGTTTTTAGCCACCCCCCGGAGAGGCGTTTCTAGCCACCCCCCGGAGAGGCGTTTTTAGCCACCCCCCGGAGAGGCGTCTTTAGCCACCCCCCGGAGAGGCGTTTCTAGCCACCCCGCGTAGAGGCGTTTCTAGCCACCCCGCGGAGAGGCGTTTCTTGCCACCCCGCTGAGAGGCGTTTTTAGCCACCCCCCGGAGAGGCGTTTTTAGCCACCCCCCGGAAACGAGTTTTTAGCCCCCCCCGGAGTGGCCTTTTTAGCCACCCCGCGGAGAGGCGTTTTTAGCCACCCCCCGGAAACGAGTTTTTAGCCCCCCCCGGAGTGGCCTTTTTAGCCACCCCGCGGAGAGGCGTTTTTAGCCACTCCCTGGAGAGGCGTTTTTAACCACCCCCCGGAGAGGCATTTTTAGCCACCCCGCGGAGAGGCGTTTTTAGCCACCCCCCAGAGAAGCGTTTTTAGCCACCCGGCGGAGAGGCGTTTTTAGCCACCCCCCGGAGTGGCGTTTTTAGCCACCCCCTGGAGACGAGTTTTTAGCCCCCCCCGGAGTGGCTTTTTTATCCACCCCGCGGAGAGGCGTTTTTAGCCACCCCCCCGAGTGGCGTTTTTAGCCACCCCGCGGAGAGACGTTTTTAGCCACCCCCCGGAGAGGCGTTTTTAGCCACCCCACGGAGAGGCGTTTTTAGCCACCCCCCGGAGAGGCGTTTTTAGCCACCCCCCGAGTATGATTTTTAACCACCCCGCGGAGAGGCGTTTTTAGCCACCCCCCGGAGAGGCGTTTTTAGCCACCCCACGGAGAGGCGTTTTTAGCCACCCCCCGGAGAGGCGTTTTTAGCCACCCCGCGGAGAGGCGTTTTTAGCGACCCCGCGGAGAGGCGTTTTTAGCCACCCCCCGGAGAGGCGTTTTTAGCCATCCCACGGAGAGGCGTTTTTAGCCACCCCACGAATATGATTTTTAGCCACCCCACGGAGAGGCGTTTTTAGCTACCCCCCGGAGAGGCGTTTTTAGCCACCCCCTGGAGAGGCGTTTTTAGCCACCCCCCGGAGAGGCGTTTTTAGCCACCCCCCGGAGAGTCGTTTTTAGCCACCCCCCGGAGAGTCGTTTTTAGCCACCCTGCAAAAGTGGCGTTTTTAGGGTTAAGGTTAGGGTTAGGGTTAGGGTTAGGGTTAGGGTTAGGGTTAGGGTTAGGGTTAGGGTTAGGGTTAGGGTTAGGGTTAGGGTTAGGGTTAGGGCTAGGGATAGGGCTAGGGTTAGGGCTAGGGCTAGGGCTAGGCCTAGGGCTAGGGCTAGGGCTAGGGCTAGGGCTAGGGTTAGGGCTAGGGCTAGGGTTAGGGTTAGTGTTAGGGTTAGGGTTAGAGTTAGGGTTAGGGTTAGGGTTAGGGCTAGGGCTAGGGCTAGGGCTAGGGTTAGGGCTAGGGTTAGGGTTAGGGTTAGGGTTAGGGTTAGGGTTAGGGTTAGGGTTAGGGTTAGGGTTAGGGTTAGGGTTAGGGTTAGGGTTAGGGTTAGGGCTAGGGATAGGGCTAGGGTTAGGGCTAGGGCTAGGGCTAGGGCTAGGGCTAGGGCTAGGGTTAGGGCTAGGGTTAGGGCTAGGGCTAGGGTTAGGGTTAGTGTTAGGGTTAGGGTTAGGGTTAGGGTTAGGGTTAGGGTTAGGGCTAGGGCTAGGGCTAGGGTTAGGGCTAGGGTTAGGGTTAGGGTTAGGGTTAGGGTTAGGGTTAGGGTTAGGGTTAGGGTTAGGGTTAGGGTTAGGGTTAGGGTTAGGGTTAGGGTTAGGGTTAGGGTTAGGGTTAGGGTTAGGGTTAGGGTTAGGGTTAGGGGATGGGTTAGGGTTAGGGTTAGGGTTAGGGCTAGGGCGTTTTTAGCCACCCGCCGGAGAGGCGTTTTTAGCTACCCCCAGGAGAGGCGTTTTTAGCCACCCCCCGGAGAGGCGTTTTTAGCCACCCCCGGAGACTAGTTTTTAGCCCCCCCCGGAGTGGCTATTTTAGCGGTTAGGGTTAGGGTTAGGGTTAGTGTTAGGGTTAGGTTTAGAGTTAGGGTTAGGGTTAGGGCTAGGGCTAGGGCTAGGGCTA
>NC_069658.1:204253495-204350995 GCF_027244095.1 Hemicordylus capensis | reverse complement strand
CCCAGGAGAGGCGTTTTTAGCCACCCCCCGGAGAGGCGTTTTTAGCCACCCCCCCGGAGACGAGTTTTTAGCCCCCTCCCCGGAGTGGCTTTTTTAGCCACCCCGCGGAGAGGCGTTTTTAGCCACTCCCCGGAGAGGCGTTTTTAACCACCCCCCGGAGAGGCATTTTTAGCCACCCCGCGGAGAGGCGTTTTTAGCCACCCCCCAGAGAAGCGTTTTTAGCCACCCCGCGGAGAGGCGTTTTTAGCCACCCCCCGGAGTGGCGTTTTTAGCCACCCCACGAATATGATTTTTAACCACCCCGCGGAGAGGCGTTTTTAGCCACCCCCCAGAGAGGCGTTTTTAGCCACCCCGCGGAGAGGCGTTTTTAGACACCACCCGGAGAGGCGTTTTTAGCCACCCCCCGGAAAGGCGTTTTTCGCCACCCCCCGGAGAGGCGTTTTTAGCCACCCCCCGAGTATGATTTTTAGCCACCCCGCGGAGAGGCGTTTTTAGCCACCCCCCGGAGAGGCGTTTTTAGCCACCCCGCGGAGAGGCGTTTTTAGCCACCCCGCGGAGAGGCGTTGTTAGCCACCCCCTAGAGAGGCGTTTTTAGCCACCCCCCAAAGTGGCGTTTTTAACCACCCCCCAAAGAGGCGTTTTTAGCCACCCCCCAAAGAGGCGTTTTTAGCCACCCCCAAAGAGGCGTTTTTAGCTACCCCCCAAAGAGGCATTTTTAGCGACCTCCTGGAGAGGAATATTTATCCACCCCCCGGAGATGGATTTTTAGCCACCCCCCGGAGAGGCGTTTTTAGCCACCCCCCGGAGAGGCGTTTTTCACCACCCCCCGGAGAGGCGTTTTTAGCCACCCCCGGAGAGGCGTTTTTAGCCACCCGCCGGAGAGGCGTTTTCAGCCACCCCCCGGAGAGGCGTTTTTCGCCACCCCCCGGAGAGGCGTTTTTAGCCACCCCCCTAGTATGATTTTTAGCCACCCCGCGGAGAGGCGTTTTTAGCCACCCCCCGGAGAGGCGATTTTAGCCACCCCGCGGAGAGGCGTTTTTAGCCACCCCGCGGAGAGGCGTTTTTAGACACCCCTCGGAGATGCGTTTTTAGCCACCCCCTGAGTATGATTTTTAGCCACCCCCCGGAGAGGCGTTTTTAGCCACCCCCCAAAGTGGCGTTTTTAGCCACCCCCCAAAGTGGCGTTTTTAACCACCCCCCAAAGAGGCGTTTTTAGCCACCCCCCAAAGAGGCGTTTTTAGCCACCCCCAAAGAGGCGTTTTTAGCTACCCCCCAAAGAGGCATTTTTAGCGACCTCCTGGAGAGGAATATTTATCCACCCCCCGGAGATGGATTTTTAGCCACCCCCCGGAGAGGCGTTTTTAGCCACCCCCCGGAAAGGCGTTTTTCGCCACCCCCCGGAGAGGCGTTTTTCACCACCCCCCGGAGAGGCGTTTTTAGCCACCCCCGGAGAGGCGTTTTTAGCCACCTCCCGGAGAGGCGTTTTCAGCCACCCCCCGGAGAGGCGTTTTTAGCCACCCCCCGGAAAGGCGTTTTTCGCCACCCCCCGGAGAGGCGTTTTTAGCAGCCCCCCGGAGAGGCGTTTTTAGCCACCCCCGGAGAGGCGTTTTTAGCCACCCCCCGGAGAGGCGTTTTCAGCCACGCACCGGAGAGGCGTTTTTAGCCACCCCCCAAAGTGGCGTTTTTAGCCACCCCCCAAAGTGGCGTTTTTAGCCACCCCCCACAGAGGCGTTTTTAGCCAGACCCCAAAGAGGCGTTTTTAGCCACCCCCCAAAAAGGCATTTTTAGATACCCCCCAAAGAGGCATTTTTCGCGACCCCCCGGAGAGGAATATTTATCCACCCCCCGGAGAGGGAGTTTTAGCCACAACCCGGAGACGCATTTTTATCCACCCCCCGGAGAGCCGTTTTTAGCAACCGCCGAAGAGGGATTTTTAGCCACGACCCGAAGGCATTTTTAGCCACGCCTTGGAGGCTTTTTAGGCCCCTCCGAAGAGGCATTTTTAGCCAACCCCCGGAGAGGAATATTTAGCCACCCTGCGGAGAGGCGTTTTTAGCCACCCCCCGGAGAGGCGTTTTTAGCCACTCCGCGGAGAGGCGTTTTTAGCCACCCAGTGGAGAGGCGTTTTTAGCCACCCCCCAAAGAGGCGTTTTTAGCCACCCCCCAAAGTGGCGTTTTTAGCCACCCCCCGGAGAGGAATATTTATCCAACCCCCAGAGAGGGATTTTTAGCCACACCCCGGAGAGGCGTTTTTAGCCACCCCCCAAAGAGGCATTTTTAACGACCCCCCGGAGAGGCGTTTTTAGCCACCACCCCCCCGGAGAGGCGTTTCTAGCCACCCCGCGGAGAGGCTTTTCTAGCCACCCCGCGGAGAGGCGTTTCTAGCCACCCCGTGGAGAGGCGTTTCTAGCCACCCCGTGGAGAGGCGTTTCTAACCACCCCGCGGACAGGCGTTTTTAGCCACCCCCCGGAGAGGCATTTTTATCCACCCCCTGAGTATGATTTTCAGCCACCCCCCCGAAGAGGCGTTTTTAGAGACCCCCCAAAGAGGCGTTTTTAGAGACCCCCCGGAGAGGCGTTTTTAGCCACCACCACCCCGGAGAGGCGTTTCTAGCCACCCCGCAGAGAGGCGTTTTTAGCCACCCCCCGGAGAGGCATTTTTAGCCACCCCCTGAGAATGATTTTCAGCCACCCCCCCAAAGTGGCGTTTTTAGAGACCCCCCAAAGAGGCGTTTTTAGCCACGCCCCGGAGAGGCGTTTTTAGCCACCCCCAGGAGAGGCGTTTTTAGCCACCCACAGGAGAGGCGTTTTTTGCCACCCCCCGGAGAGGCTTTTTTAGCCACCCCCCGAGAGACGTTTTTAGCGACCCCCCGGAGAGGCGTTTTTAGCCACCCCCCGGAGAGGCGTTTTTAGCCACCCCCCGGAGAGGCATTTTTACCCACCCCCCGGAGAGGCGTTTTTAGCCACCCCCCGGATAGGAGTTTTTAGCCACCCCCCGGAGTGGCGTTTTTATCCACCCCCCAAAGAGGCGTTTTTAGCCACCCCGCGGAGAGGCATTTTTAGCCACCCCCCATAGAGGCGTTTTTAGCCACCCCCCGGAGAGGCGTTTTTAGCCACCCCCCGGAGAGGAATATTTAGCCACCACCCGGAGAAGCGTTTTTAGCCACCCCCTGAGTATAATTTTTAGCCACCCCGGAAGAGGGATTTTTAGCCACTCCCCGAAGGCATTTTTAGCCACGACCTGGAGGCGTTTTAGGCCCCCCCCCGACGAGGCATTTTTAGCCAACCCCCGGAGAGGAATATTTAGCCACCCCCTTAATTTTTAGCCACCTTGCGGAGAGGCGTTTTTAGCCACCCGGCGGAGAGGCATTTTTAGCCACCCGGCGGAGAGTCGTTTTTAGCCATCCCGCGGAGAGGCGTTTTTAGCCACCCCCCGGAGAGGCGTTCTTAGCAAACCCCCGGAGAGGCATTTTTAGCCACCCCCCGGAGAGGCGTTTTTAGCCACCCCCCGGAGAGGCGTTCTTAGCCACCCCCCCTAGAGGCGTTTTTAGCCACCCCCCGGAGAGGCGTTTTTAGCCACCCCCCGGAGAGGCGTTTCTAGCCACCCCCCGGAGAGGCGTCTTTAGCCACCCCCCGGAGAGGCGTCTTTAGCCACCCCCCGGAGAGGCGTTTCTAGCCACCCCGCGTAGAGGCGTTTCTAGCCACCCCGCGGAGAGGCGTTTCTTGCCACCCCGCGTAGAGGCGTTTTTAGCCACCCCCCGGAGAGGCGTTTTTAGCCACCCCCCGGAGAGGCGTTTTTAGCCACCCCCCGGAGAGGCGTTTTTAGCCACCCCCCGGAGAGGAGTATTTAGCCACCCCCCGGAGTGGCGTTTTTAGCCACCCCCTGGAGAGGAATATTTATCCACCCCCCGGAGAGGGATTTTTAGCCACACCCAGGAGAAGGATTTTTAGCCACCCCCGGAGAGGCGTTTTTAGCCACCCCCCGGAGAGGCGTTTTTAGCCACACCACGGAGACGTGTTTTTAGCCACCCCCCAAATAGACTTTTTTAGCCACCTCTGGAGAGGCATTATGAGCCACCCCCGGAGATGCATTTTAGCCACCCCCCTAGAGGCATTTCTAGCCACCCCCCAGAGAAGCGCTTTTTGCCACTCCCGAGAAGGCGTTTTTAGCCACCCCCCGGAGAGGCGTTGTTTGCCACCCCTCTAAGATGCGTTTTTATTCACCCACCAGAGATACGTTGTTAGCCACCCCCCAAAGAGGCGTTTTTAGCCACCCCCCCGGAGAGGAGTTTTTAGCCACCCCCCAAAGTGGTGTTTTTAGCCACCCCCCAAAGAGGCGTTTTTGCCACCCCCCAAAGAGGCGTTTTTAGCCACTCCCCAAAGAGGCATTTTTAGCCACCCCCCAAAGAGGCGTTTTTAGCCACCCCCCATGAGGCGTTTTTAGCCACCCCCCAAAGAGGCGTTTCTAGCCACCCGCTGGAGAGGAATATTTATCCACCCCCCGGAGAGGGATTTTTAGCCACACCCAGGAGAAGGATTTTTAGCCACCCCCGGAGAGGCGTTTTTAGCCACCCCCCGGAGAGGCGTTTTTAGCCACCCCCTGAGTATAATTTTTAGCCACCCCCGAAGAGGGATTTTTAGCCACGCCCCGAAGGCATTTTTAGCCACGACCTGGAGGCGTTTTAGGCCCCCCCGACGAGGCATTTTTAGCCAACCCCCGGAGAGGAATATTTAGCCACCCCCTTAATTTTTAGCCACCTTGCGGAGAGGCGTTTTTAGCCACCCCCCGGAGAGGCGTTTTTAGCCACCCCCCGGAGAGGCGTTTTTAGCCACCACCCGGAGAAGCGTTTTTAGCCACCCCCTGAGTATAATTTTTAGCCACCCCCGAAGAGGGATTTTTAGCCACGCCCCGAAGGCATTTTTAGCCACGACCTGGAGGCGTTTTAGGCCCCCCCGACGAGGCATTTTTAGCCAACCCCCGGAGAGGAATATTTAGCCACCCCCTTAATTTTTAGCCACCTTGCGGAGAGGCGTTTTTAGCCACCCCCCGGAGAGGCGTTTTTAGCCACCCGGCGGAGAGTCGTTTTTAGCCATCCCGCGGAGAGGCGTTTTTAGCCACCCCCCGGAGAGGCGTTCTTAGCCACCCCCCGGAGAGGCGTTCTTAGCCACCCCCCGGAGAGGCGTTTTTAGCCACCCCCCGGAGAGGCGTTTTTAGCCACCCCCCGGAGAGGCGTTTCTAGCCACCCCCCGGAGAGGCGTTTTTAGCCACCCCCCGGAGAGGCGTCTTTAGCCACCCCCCGGAGAGGCGTTTCTAGCCACCCCGCGTAGAGGCGTTTCTAGCCACCCCGCGGAGAGGCGTTTCTTGCCACCCCGCTGAGAGGCGTTTTTAGCCACCCCCCGGAGAGGCGTTTTTAGCCACCCCCCGGAGAGGCGTTTTTAGCCACCCCCCGGAGAGGAGTATTTAGCCACCCCCCGGAGTGGCGTTTTTAGCCACCCCCTGGAGAGGAATATTTATCCACCCCCCGGAGAGGGATTTTTAGCCACACCCAGGAGAAGGATTTTTAGCCACCCCCGGAGAGGCGTTTTTAGCCACCCCCCGGAGAGGCGTTTTTAGCCACCCCACGGAGACGTGTTTTTAGCCACCCCCCAAATAGGCTTTTTTAGCCACCTCTGGAGAGGCATTATGAGCCACCCCCGGAGATGCATTTTAGCCACCCCCCTAGAGGCATTTCTAGCCACCCCCCAGAGAGGCGCTTTTTGCCACTCCCGAGAAGGCGTTTTTAGCCACCCCCCGGAGAGGCGTTGTTTGCCACCCCTCTAAGATGCGTTTTTATTCACCCACCAGAGATACGTTGTTAGCCACCCCCCAAAGAGGCGTTTTTAGCCACCCCCCCGGAGAGGAGTTTTTAGCCACCCCCCAAAGTGGTGTTTTTAGCCACCCCCCAAAGAGGCGTTTTTGCCACCCCCCAAAGAGGCGTTTTTAGCCACTCCCCAAAGAGGCATTTTTAGCCACCCCCCAAAGAGGAATATTTAGCCACCCCCTTAATTTTTAGCCACCCCCCGAAGAGGGATTTTCAGCCACCCCCCGAAGGGGCATATTTAGCCACCCCTCGAAGAGGGATTTTTAGCCACCCCCCGAAGAGGGATTTTTAGCCACCCCCCGAAGAGGGATTTTTAGCCACTCCCCGGAGAGGAATTTTTTACCACCCCTGAGAATGATTTTTAGCCGCCGCCCGCCGAAGAGGAGTTTTTAACCACCCCCCAGAGAGGAGTTTTTAGCCACCGCCCAAAGAGGCGTTTTTAGCCACCCCCCAAAGAGGCGTTTTTAGCCACCCCCCGGAGAGGAATATTTATCCACACCCCGGAGAAGGATTTTTAGCCACACCCCGGAGAGGGATTTTTAGCCACCCCCCTAAGAGGCATTTTCAGCCACCCCCGTAGAGGCATTTTAGCCACCCCCCAGAGGCATTTCTAGCCACCCCCCGGAGAGGAGCTTTTTGCCACCCCCGAGGAGACGTTTTTAGCCACCCCCCGGAGAGGCGTTGTTTGCCACCCCTCTAAGAGGCGTTTTTATTCACCTACCAGAGATACGCTGTTAGCCTTCCCCTGGAGAGGCGTTTTTACCCACACCCCAGAAAGTTGTTTTTAGCCACCCCCCGGAGAGGCGTTTTAATCCAACCGTGGAGAGGAGTTTTTAGCCACCACCCCCCGAAGAGGCGTTTTTAGCCACCCCCCGGAGAGGAGTTTTTAGCCACCCCCCGGAGAGGAGTTTTTAGCCACACCCCGAAGAGGAATATTGAGCCACCCCCTGAATTTTTAGCCACCCCCCAAAGAGGGATTTTTAGCCACGCCCCAGAGGCATTTTTAGCCACGCCCTGGAGGCTTTTTTAGCCCCCCTGAAGAGGCATTTTTAGCCAACCCCCGGAGAGGCGTTTTTAGAGACCCCCAGATAGGCATTTTTATCCACCCCCCGGAGAGGGATATTTACCACCGGAGAGGGATTTTTAGCCACCCCCAGAGAGGTTGTTTTAGCCACTCCCCAGAGAGGGATTTTTAGCCATCCCCCGAAGAGTCGTTTTTTGCCACTCCCCGAAGAGGCATTTTTGGCCACCCCCGGAGAGGCATTTTTTGCCAACGACCGGAGAGGTATTTTTAGCCACCCCCCAGAGAGGGATTTTTAGTAACCCCCCGGAGAGGGATTCCTATCCACCCCCGGAGAGGGATTTTTAGCCATCCCCCAAAGAGGCATTTTCAGCCACCCATAGAGAGGCGTTTTTAGCCACCCCCAGGACAGGGATTTTTAGCCACCTCCCGGAGAGGCGTTTTCAGCCACCCCAAAGAGAGGCATTTTTAGACACCCCCGGAGATGCGTTTTTATTCACCCCCGGAGAGGCATTTTTATTCACCCCCGGAGAGGCATTTCTATTCACCCCCGGAGAGGCATTTCTATTCACCCCTGAAGAAGCATTTCTAGCCATCCCCCGAAAAGGCGTTTTTAGCCACCCCCCGAAGAGGCGTTTCTAGCCGCCACCCCCCTGAGGCGTTTTTAGCCACCCCCCTGAGGCGTTTTTAGCCACCCCCCGGAGAGGCGTTTTTAGCCACCACCACCCGAAGAGGTGTTTATTGCCACCCCTCGAAGAGGCGTTTATTGCCACCCCTCTAAGAGGCATTTTTATTCACCCACTGGACATGGGTTGTTAGCCACCCCCTTGGAGAGGCGTTTTAGCCACCCCCAGAGGTGTTTTTAGACACCCCCGGAGAGGCGTTTTTAGACACCCGCCGAAGAGGCGTTTTCAGCCACCCCGAAAGAGACGTTTTCAGCCACCCCGAAAGAGGCGTTCCTAGCCGCCCCCCGGAGAGGCGTTTCTAGCCACCCGGCGGAGAGGCGTTTTTAGCCACCCGGCGGAGAGGCGTTTTTAGCCACCCCCCAAAGAGGCGTTTTTAGCCACCCCCCGGAGAGGCGTTTTTAGCCACCCCCCGGAGAGGAGTTTTTAGCCACCCCCCGGATTGGCGTTTTTAGCCACCCCCCGGAGAGGCGTTTTTAGCTACCCCCCGGAGAGGAGTTTTTAGCCACCCCCCGGATTGGCGTTTTTAGCCACCCCCCAAAGAGGCGTTTTTGCCACCCCCCAAAGAGGCGTTTTTGCCACCCCCCAAAGAGGCGTTTTTAGCCACCCCCCAAAGAGGCGTTTTTAGCCACCCCCCAAAGAGGCGTTTCTAGCCACCCGCTGGAGAGGAATATTTATCCACCCCCCGGAGAGGGATTTTTAGCCACACCCAGGAGAAGGATTTTTAGCCACCCCCGGAGAGGCGTTTTTAGCCACCCCCCGGAGAGGCGTTTTTAGCCACCCCACGGAGACGTGTTTTTAGCCACCCCCCAAATAGGCTTTTTTAGCCACCTCCAGAGAGGCATTTTGAGCCACCCCCCAGAGGCGCTTTTTGCCACTCCCGAGAAGGCGTTTTTAGCCACCCCCCGGAGAGGCGTTGTTTGTCACCCCTCTAAAATGCGTTTTTATTCACCCACCAGAGATACGTTGTTAGCCACCCCCCAGAGAGGCGTTTTTATCCAACCGCGGAGAGGCGTTTTAGCCAGCACCCGAAGAGGCATTTTTTGCAACCCCTCGAAGATGTGTTTTTGGCCACCACCCGCCGAAGAGGCGTTTTTAGCCACCCCCCGGAGAGGAGTTTTTAGCCACCCCCCGGAGAGGAATATTTAGCCACCCCCTTAATTTTTAGCCACCCCCCGAAGAGGGATTTTCAGCCACCCCCCGAAGGGGCATATTTAGCCACCCCCCAAAGAGGGATTTTTAGCCACCCCCCGAAGAGGGATTTTTAGCCACCCCCCGAAGAGGGATTTTTAGCCACTCCCCGGAGAGGAATTTTTTACCACCCCTGAGAATGATTTTTAGCCGCCGCCCGCCGAAGAGGAGTTTTTAACCACCCCCCAGAGAGGAGTTTTTAGCCACCGCCCAAAGAGGCGTTTTTAGCCACCCCCCAAAGAGGCGTTTTTAGCCACCCCCCGGAGAGGAATATTTATCCACACCCCGGAGAAGGATTTTTAGCCACACCCCGGAGAGGGATTTTTAGCCACCCCCCAAAGAGGTGTTCTTAGCCACCCCGCGGAGAGGAGTTTTTAGCCACCCCCCTAAGAGGCATTTTCAGCCACCCCCCGGAGAGGAGCTTTTTGCCACCCCCGAGGAGACGTTTTTAGCCACCCCCCGGAGAGGCGTTGTTTGCCACCCCTCTAAGAGGCGTTTTTATTCACCTACCAGAGATACGCTGTTAGCCATCCCCTGGAGAAGCGTTTTTACCCACACCCCAGAAAGTTGTTTTTAGCCACCCCCCGGAGAAGCGTTTTAATCCAACCGTGGAGAGGCGTTTTAGCCACCCCCCAAAGAGGGATTTTTAGCCACGCCCCAGAGACATTTTTAGCCACGCCCTGGAGGCTTTTTTAGCCCCCCTGTAGAGGCATTTTTAGCCAACCCCCGGAGAGGCGTTTTTAGAGACCCCCAGATAGGCATTTTTAGCCACCCCCCAGAGAGGGATATTTACCACCAGAGAGGGATTTTTAGCCACCCCCAGAGAGGTTGTTTTAGCCACTCCCCAGAGAGGGATTTTTAGCCATCCCCCGAAGAGTCGTTTTTTGCCACTCCCCGAAGAGGCATTTTTGGCCACCCCCGGAGAGGCATTTTTTGCCAACGACCGGAGAGGTATTTTTAGCCACCCCCCAGAGAGGGATTTTTAGTAACCCCCCGGAGAGGGATTCCTATCCACCCCCGGAGAGGGATTTTTAGCCATCCCCCAAAGAGGCATTTTCAGACACCCCCGGAGATGCCTTTTTATTCACCCCCGGAGAGGCATTTTTATTCACCCCCGGAGAGGCATTTCTATTCACCCCCGGAGAGGCATTTCTATTCACCCCTGAAGAAGCATTTCTAGCCATCCCCCGAAAAGGCGTTTTTAGCCACCCCCCGAAGAGGCGTTTTTAGCCGCCACCCCCCGGAGAGGCGTTTCTAGCCGCCACCCCCCGGAGAGGCGTTTCTAGCCGCCACCCCCCGGAGAGGCGTTTCTAGCCGCCCCCCCGGAGAGGCGTTTCTTGCCGCCACCCCCCGGAGAGGCGTTTCTAGCCGCCACCCCCCGGAGAGGCGTTTCTAGCCGCCACCCCCCGGAGAGGCGTTTCTAGCCGCCACCCCCCGGAGAGGCGTTTCTAGCCGCCACCCCCCCGGAGAGGCGTTTCTAGCCGCCACCCCCCGGAGAGGCGTTTCTAGCCGCCACCCCCCGGAGAGGCGTTTCTAGCCGCCACCCCCCGGAGAGGCGTTTCTAGCTGCCACCCCCCGGAGAGGCGTTTCTAGCACCCCCCGGAGAGGAGTTTTTAGGCACCCCCCGGAGAGGCGTTTTTTGCCACCACCCAGAGAGGGATTTTTAGCCACCCCTGCAGAGGCTTTTTTTGCCACCCCCTGGAGAGCCGTTTTTTGCCACCCCCCGGACAGGCGTTTTTAGACACCCCCCGAAGAGGCGTTATTTGCCACCCCCCTAGGATGCTTTTTTAGCAACCCACTGGAGAGGGATTTTTTGCCACGCACCGGATGCGTTTTTAGTCACACCCCGAAGAGACGATTTTAGCCACCACCTGAAGAGGCGTTTTTAGACACACCCCGAAGAGGCGTTTTTAGACACACCCCCCGAGAGGAATTTTTAGCCATCCCCTGAAGAGGATTTTTGCCACCCCCCGGAGAGGGATATTTAGCCACCCCCCTGAGAGGGATTCTTAGCCATCCCCAGGAGAGGGATTTTTAGACACCACCAAAGAGGTTTTTTTAGCCACCCCCCGGAGAGGCGTATTTAGCCACCCCCCGGAGAGGCGTTTTTAGCCTCCCCCCAAAGAGGCATTCTTAGCCACCCCCCAAAGAGGCGTTTTTAGCCACCCCGCAAAGAGGCGTTTTTAGCCACCCCCCGAAGAGGCCATTCAGCTTTGCAACCATACTCCCCCTGGAACCCAAAGACTTTGGTTTCCCGGAAGCTGCCCGGCGGGTCATGGGAATAACGCTGCCGGATCGCTAGTCAGCATCTTTTATGGTCGGAACTATGAAGGTATCTGATTGCCTTCGAACCTCCGACTTTCGTTCTTTATTAATGAAAACATTCTTGGCAAATGCTTTCGCTCTGGTTCGTCTTGCGCCGGTCCTTATTTAAGGCTGAAGTGGGCTAACTTGTGAGGGTGGTAATTATCAATTAAGATTATAGTGTAAGGAAAGTAGGCAGATTACTTCTTACCAGAACCACATGTTGTCACCTACTTGTGTCTGAAAACAAAAAGGAACTGACAATTGTAAACTTTTCCGGACTAGTTGCTTGCAGGCTTTTCTTACTTGTCCATTTGCAATCAAGCAGTCACGATTTACAAGTCTAATCTGGAGATAATTTGTGAGGGGGTGTTCAACTGTGGCCCACTAGGTGTTTTTGACCTACAATTCCCATCATCCCCACATCCAGGTCACAGTGGCCAGCAGCCAGGGTTGATGGGTTGTAGGCCAAAAATAGCAGGAGGGCCTCAGTTGGACACCCCTGACTTATGGAATGCTTGGCCAAATGTTAACCAACTCATCTTCTCTTACCCTGAAATATGCCCCACCTACTCTGTCTATATCTTCCATGTAACATCTGCGACAGGAAGGAGGAGAGACATGACCAGAAGATACATTCCTTGCCTGTACTAGTTTGTGATGAGTGAAGGTACTTGGACCAGCATGTGTGGGAATGGAACAAACAAACCACATAGGCCAAAGAGGAGGGTTAGATCTTGAGGGACGATAATTAAATTAAAATGCAATGGGGAGGTTAAAAATTGAGCGGTGATGGTGACAATGTACAGGACTTTGACGGACTGTGGAAAGGGCAGTTGGGGGCTGTGAGAGCAGGAGAAAGAAGAATTGGGCAGGTTTTAGTTATCAGAAACTGTAGGCCTCTTCTGGAAATGGCTGGAACATCCAGGGAGAGCATCTAATATCTGAATTGGAGTCCCATGTGCAACATCTCTATTTTAAGTTGGGGTAGTAATCGTATGGGGGAAGAGGGAGGAAAATACAACTTTTCTGGTAGAAAAGTATACCTTGAACTGGGTTCATTTATGCCCCTTTGTGTTCCAGGGCCAGACTGGGGGTGGAGGGCGCCAGGTTTTGAACTGAATGGGTAGTTAAGGGTGGAAGTATTCACTGCTGCCGAGTGCGGCGGGGCGCAGGGGTGCACCGTGGGTGGGATACACCGAGAATATGCCCTGTGGGCCAATCTGAGCCTGTTGTGCTCCATCTCGTCCAAACTATTCCAGTATTGACACCTCCCCCACAGTTTTGTTTGTTTTATTTAATTTCCCCATTTAGAGGTGAGTGGAGAATGCATCCTATAGTGTGCTTTTTGCCCGTCACCTAGACTTGTCAAAATGGCAGACCACCCAGCTGAAAGTTGCTGGGTTCCACTTTTGGATCAAGATGAGGGGGCAAACTCCCCATCCTTCAAAGGGATGGGGAGGCCTTGCTGGCAGGTAGAAGGCAGATGTATACTTTTCACCCCATTGGCTGAACAGATTACGAGCATCCCTGCCCACCAGGAAACCCCTCCCATTCTTCTCACTCAGACCACAGAAGGGACTCACGGTTGTCAAAATAGGTCTGGCCATAACTATCTTTGACTTCTTGTGGGGTGATGACCCACAGTTGCTCCAAATTGTCAAGACAGGACTGGATATTGGTCATGGATGTTCTGAAATACCCCGGTTCTACTATGGCTATTTTCACCCCGAATGGGAGAAGCTCACACCCAGAAAGAAACAAACAATAAGTGTAGTACTTTAAAGAATTATTAAATTAACTACATATCTTATCTAACATATTTTAATGAAAAGAATGAAGGCAGCTGTAAGAAATCAACACAATTGTCATTTTATAAGAGGTGTTTCCGGAGATTAGGGTCCACGCTTGTTACTGATTGTGGTTTTCAAAATGTTGATATTATTGCTTGTTTGGTGTGAGAATCCAGTATTCATATTCAGTAACAGTGGATACAAGTGGGGTCTGCAACAGTTCGAGAGACTCAGGTTGGTCACTCCTAAAATTAACATAACCCAAATTTATCATTACTTTCTTTCTCTTGATCTGACTTTATCTTAACTCCAGAGATATTTAGTACTTCTCAGCAGCTTGATTATTTTGGTGCTAGAAGAGGTAGAAGATTACCTGAGGGAGTCAGAAAAAGCTTCCACTCCATATTTAGACGGACAGTAGCCTCCTCCATAAAAAGATATTCGGCCCAGGATGCTGGCTACGTTGACTACCCTTCCCCTGGCCTTCTTCACCAGGGGCAACATATGCAGTGTCACATCAATCAAACCAATCAGGTTGACATTTAGCACTTTCACAAAGTCCTCTTTAGTCATCCACTCATTAGGAACCGCGGGATGCCCGATCCCTGCATTGTTTACCAAGCCCCAGAGTCCTGCAGAAAAGAGGTAGCAAACAAGCATATAAATATATAAACAGAGCAAATATTGAACACCCAGCATGAAAGAAGCAACAGCTAGTTAGTATGGAAAGGAATATGTTGTTCTCATAAGAGTACACTTAGTTGCGCTGGGAGTTTCCAAATGTTTGTATTAGCAAAACTTTGTAGGCCAAGGGAAACCTTCCTGGCTAAAAGGGAACAGTCATGTAGACATGATGACAGGGCAGCCATGTTATTTGCAAGTATTGCTTTTAATTTAGCACTTTGGCATTTTGGCACTTAAATATTTTGGTGTTGGTAGGGGACAAACCTAGGACTTTGAGATTGAGAGTTTCAGGCTCCTTGAACTGAGATAGCAAAAATAACAGAGTCTTGTGACACCTTAAAGATCAACATATTTATTGCAGCATCAGCTTTCACGGACCTCCACAAAGACTTAGATGTTATATCATCTTTAAGATGTCACAAGACTCTGTTATTTGTGCTGCAATAGACTTAACACAGCTGTCCCTCTGCAACTGAGCTAGGACACCGGTGCCTATGCTCAGATGAGCACCGAAGAAACCCTTGGAGTGTGTGGGGAGATATTTGAAAATGTGCTTGAGCAGTGAAAAAGATTAGTTTGAATAAGTAGCAAGCTAGCTGAGATAGATGGCGCTTTTCGTATCTAGTACATTCTGTTCCTTGCCTTGAAGTTACTTGACTCTGGGGTTATTTTCACAATCAGCCAAAATCAGGCTAGGAGAGTCCAAGGGTCTGGGTTTGAAAAGGATATCAAGGAAAGTCCAAGGGTCTGGGTTTGAAAAGGATATCAAGGAAAGTCCAAGGGTCTGGGTTTGATCTTTGCATGGGCACAGACGTGTAACCAGGGGGGGCAGGCAGGGCACGTGCCCTAGGCACACTTGAAGGGAGGGCGCAAAGTGCCTGCCATGTCCCGCCCTCGCCCCCACCGCCACAAATTTTTTTGAAAATCTTGGGGGGGGGGGTCGGGTGGGGGGGGCGGCGGCAGCGCTCACCAGATCTCACCAGTCACGAGATCTGTCCGGACGGGGCGGGCGCTCTCCCACCATTGGCTCCTGGCCAGAGGAACCATGTCCTTATCACTTGAAGAGAGTCCCAACTCCCACAACAAGCAGAGGGCTGTGTGCAACGTGCCTCTGGCTCTGACCCCTCCCCTAGCTCCCTCTCAGCTTCCAGCATTCTTCTTCGTCCTCTCCTCTTCCACTTTGCTAAAATGCTAAGGGTGGCTGCTGTAGGCTGCCGCTGATCATCAGTTCATTCATTCATTTCACTTTGCAGTGTGGCGCCTTCAGAACTTGAAGCAGTAGTACTGCACTAATCCTTTCCCCTAGCTCTGTTCGTGGTTGGGCTGGGACCCACCATGCTGCTTCTTGGTTGGGACAGAGGGTGGGGAGAACGTGAGAAGAGGAAGAGGAAGCAGCTGCTAGGGACAAAATAATGGGGGGGGCGCACAGCGCGCCCCTCTGTCTAATGTGCTAGGGCATCTCAGAAGTTGACTTCCCTCTTCTGCTCTCCTCGCTTCCCTGCCGGATGTTCACTCCGTTCTCCTTCATGCTCCTGCTCAGGTAAAAACAACCACCACTCCACCCCAAGTTTTGCCTGTATGCGCTTGCCCCCTAGATGATCTGGGGTGGCTGACTCCTAAATTGTGGGGTTGCTTGCTTGCTAGTTCTCCTGGCGCGGGGGGGACACATGGAGGAAGGAAGGCAATGCCGGCGTTGGGGCGCTCGGGGGCGCATTGCGAACCAAATCAAAGCCAAAAATCAAATCAATGCAGTTTTGAGAAATGAGGCGCACGAGGAGAGGGGTAGCAAAGCAATTCAAGAGAGAGGGAGGCAGGCACAGGATCAGGACAGGAGTCCATGCGGCAGCCAATGTAAAAAAGAAAAATGTTGGAGGGAAGGGGGCAGCCCGCAGCCGTCATCCAGGCAGCTGTCGTCACTCCACATTCGACTGCCCAGGTGAGGGGGGGGCTATTGTTGTCCAGGAGGTGCACGCACGCAGGCTGGCAGAGTCTTTCTCCACCGACTTGCCAGGAACCAGCCAGCCTGTCTCTCTCCAGTCCTCTCAAGGCAAGGGACGGGAGTTCCGTCGTAGGGAAGCCAGGGAGGGGGGAAAGCTGGCTGCTATGCATACATCCCATTTCCCTTCTTTTATTCCTCTCCCTCTCCAAGATCTTCGTACTTCGCAGCTGTTTCTGGAGGCTCCAGAAACAGCTACGAGTAACGAAGGTCTTGGAGAGGGAGAGGAATAAAGGAAGGGAAATGGGATGTATGCATAGGTTCTAAGGCCCGCCCCCAGGTGTGTTTGTTTATGCAGAGATAGAGAGAGACACAAGTTCACAGCTGCCACAAGTTCCGAGGGAGGGGGCGAGGGGCCAAGGGGAAACAAACAATCACATGTGGTGCAAGGCGAGGGTAGTCATTTGTGATCCCCATCCCCCCACCCACCTCCGCGAAGTTGATGTTAGCCATGGAGAAGGAGGGGAAAGCTTACAAGCAAAGTTTTGTGTGCATGAGTTTTCCCCTCTGGAGTGGCTGAGCTCATAGCAACTTCAGCATGTAGTAGGAAGTGATTTAAATGAGGTATTATACACACACTAGGGGTGGATTTTGTGGTGCATCCAGATGACAACCTGTGAGGGATCCTATGCACAATTTGCCCTACTCGATAAAATGCCTGTTTCTTTTCAGACCATGCTTTTTCATGAACAATGTTCAGAGAATTAGGAGACACAACCACATTAAATATTGTAGTTTGGGGAGACTTAGAAGAATTTAGGAGAAAATATTACAGAAGTTTAATAAACCTGTAGTGGTTGTTGTTTTTCAAAGAGTATCGAGGTTGTACAAATAAGGAACTGGCAATATTCCACCCCAAATATGGTCAGAAAATTGAACCATTAATACAAAAAAGAAACACATTAAAACTACTCCATGTGGAAGTTCTGTTTCTCTTCCATATATAGTTCAATTTGGAAATATGTGGAAATAAACATAAACTTTATCTTCACAAGTATGTTTTTTGCACCTAAATTAACTTCACCAAACCTGCATCACTAATAGTAGTTTCCTAATTTAAGGTACTACTGTTACCTGAGGGCCAACAAATTCCTCAGAACCACAAACCAGGCAAACAAGGATGATTGAAGGAAGCAAAATCACCGTTTATTGAAAAACCAGCGCTGGTGACGCTCCCAGTACCTAACGGTAAAACCTGAGAGACGTGCCCAGCTGCCTGGGTCACAAGTTTTTATACTTTGGCATAACAACATAGCTGGGCATCAACATTCAGCCCCAAAGAACCAATCAGTTCATTACATTCGTACATATGCTTGCATAGAAGCTGGACTTTGCGCTCTAAGTTTCTATTTCGCAGCAGAGAGAGAATTAATTAATAGAAGAAGCCTTCACATTCCTAGAACAAAACAGTTACTCTTCAGGGTAGCCTATCTCTCCCAGCGGCTGCAAACCCCCACTGATTCTGCTCTGGGCAGATAGTGGACTGAACACTTCCTTTGGGTCTGTACTTTCCCATCCCACAGAGGCACTGACTTGCAAGCACACTTTCTACAAAGCAATTACAAAGCAGCTTTCTGAAAAGGCTTTTTCCATCCCACACTACCCAAAGGACTAAGGGGCTCCTATTAAATGATGACAGAGCTCTCTCTGTCCCCTAGTTCCTCAAAACTACACTGCAATATTCTTGATTCAATATAACAATTACCTCCTGAATGGATCTCAGTGGGATCTACATGGTTATTTCCTCCTGCACTGCTGGATGGTACAAAGTTAAATATTTAAGATGATGAGCATTTTTCAAGAATACACGAATTTCAACTAGTTTTATGCAGAACCAGGGTTTGTTTAAAAGAAGAATTTCTCAACTTCTGAAAAAGGATAGAGTAAAACTTATAACTTTAAAATACAAGCAAAATCTGGCTTAAAAACAGGTGAGGGGAGAAAAAGAGGAAAGTGACTTCAGCTGGTCAGACAGACTGAGAGCTTGTTTCTCACAATTTGACTTCTCTAATACAACTCAATGAGCTTTGTGACTGAGACAGCATTTGAATCTGGTGCCTTTTGTATGTAAACATATTATTTTATCAATGATCTATTGCAGAACTGTCCATTATACAATTTTGAATGACCCCCTTTTTGAAGTACTAGGTCTGGCTCATCTGATAATGGTGTTTTATTTTGCCAATCTCTGTAGCTCTCCTGTTGGTAAGAACTTGAGTACAAGCAGTCCATTTGTTTGAGCTTCTTTAAATATTTTCTTCTTATCAGGGCAGTTTTACAATTTCATGCCTATGGAGTAGTACTATCAAGTCTGGATTCCATGTCTTTCCTTTTGCATATCCATTATAATGTATCGTCCATTTACTGGTTTTAGTAAAGTTGCACTTCATTACTCAATTCTGAGCAAATCGTCAATATAAGAAGATGCTGAAAAGCATAATCTCAGACTATGCGGGAGAAGGCAATGGTAAACCATTCCTGTATTCTGCCAAGAAAACCACAGGGCTCTGTGGTCGCCAGGGGTCGACACCGACTTGAGGGCACAACCTTTCCTTTTCTTTCTTTCTTTTATATACACCACTCTGGGCTCCTTGGAGGAGGAGGAGGAGGAGCAGGAAGAGTGGATATAAAAATATAAAATAAAATAAATGAACGAATAAATAAATAAAAGTGTGAATGTTGCTGCTTGCCGGCAGATAGCAGCTGGTGGGCAGGGGGGTTGCTGATACGCACTGTTGGATTTGGAATGGAAGGGGGGCTGATATTATGGTAAAGTTATCTGAAAGATGGGTGTCAGATCCCCCCTGAAACTGGAGAGAACTTGGAGGGGCGCAATTTAAGTGCTTGCCCTGGGCGCCATTTTCCCTAGATACGCCTCTTCATGGGCAACTACCCTGGTCGGATCCAACAGGGCCTTAGCCTTGGAAAGTCTTCAGCTGGCTGCTTGACAGTTCATCCCACCTGCAGGGAAATTGCTCTCATTTGCTCCTTGGGACAGAACCACTCCATTAATGATTTTCTTCTGTCAGTTCATACATACCACAAACTGTCTCTTGCTACAATCAGAGTGCACGGCGAGGAGCTGATCAAAATGTTCCTTCTCAATAAAAAAATCATTTAAGTCAATTGGCCTACTTCCCTGTTTCATTTTTTCCTTAATTTCTCAGAACAGATTAGGGCATATACACATACTTTACATGGGAAAAATATATTCTTGATTGTAAATAAAAAAGATTATAGAGTTTTCAACTTCTGGGAAATTCATGGTCATAGACCATGGAAACAAAATTCAGTGTACCTTCTCAAATAATGCATTTTGCTTCCACACTCGGGTGTTTTCCAGATTACACGTGGGTGGCTCATTGTTACACCCAGGAAGAGTGATCAGCAACAACAAAATCCTTGCCGGGTCCACCCAACACACCTATTCAACAAAAAAGGTCAATTGGAATGTCCCCCCAGGACATGTTTTGGGGTATATCACATCTCAATTTCATGATCCAGTGAGCTCTTTGCGAACCATCTACCTTGGAGTTACCAGCTGCTTGGGTGATTTACTGTTCACAGGCCACCGTGCCAGGCTGTGTTCCATTCTTACCACTCTCCAGATCGGCTGTCTTACCTAGCCTAATCTGCCCAGTCTTCCTCACTAACAAAGGAAGCTGGTTCCATGGAGGAAGCACCCTCATGGATTCATCTCTATCAACTAATCCCTCTGGACTTCTCAACCCTGCCACTGAACAAGCTGTCCCTGAGGAATGAGGTCCTTCAGTTGTTTCAGGAACCCTGAGGTTTCTTCGTCCAGATCAAGTGATATTAACCTTTGCCCCTCGCTGGGCCCATCTCTATCCCTATTCCTTTTCTTAAATTCAGCTGCCTCTTTCTCTGAAAAGCCTCTTCTTCTTGGGCCCTGGGAATATATACAATTAGGACTTTAAGCTAAAATGCTTCTTTGCAGTTAAACATATTTTTAATAGTAATATTGCTTTTTTTATTTAACAAGCTTAACAAGGAGAACTGTGTGGATCCTCACAAGACAAAGATATAATCTCAGACAAATTCCCTCACATTGTTCTGGTTCTGGAGGAACCCATATAATGCCACAGACATTATATGGTCTTCCATTGTGGGCAGAGGGAAGAAGCATATACCAGTAAAGGGTGCAGCAATACTAATACCAAATGGAGGAGCAGGTTTTCCTTGGGGGATGGCCTACCAGGGTTATGGGAGAAGAACATAACAGAGAAGAGTGTTTATTATTTATTTTTATTTTATTTTATTTACATTTATATCCCTCTCTTCCTCCAAGGAGTCCAGAGCGGTGTACTACATACTTCAGTTTCTTTTTCACAACAACCCTGTTAAGTAGGTTAGGCTGAGAGAGAAGTGGCTGGCCCAGAGTCACCCAGCTAGTATCATGGCTGAATGGGGATTTGAACTCGGGTCTCCCAGGTCCTAGTCCAGCACTCTAACCACTACACCACGCTGGCATGTACAGAATATCAAAGTTATTCCCACACTGAGCAATCTCACAGCTCATCTTGGAACATGCCCTCCCAGTCCACAAGGCATAGTTTACAGGCAAGCTTGAGCTTCGAGAGGTCTCATTTCAGAAATTAACAAATAAACCACTAGAGGTCCTCAGAGGACAGGACACTTTGAAGCCTACGGAGCTTCCAGCTCTTTGCCTGGACTACAACTCCCACAATTCCTGAGCTTGGTCTGGTATGATTGGTTTGTAGAGAGCTGCTGGAAGTCGGAGCCTGTTTTCTCCCGCGCTTTCCTCTTGCTTTGGCTATGGCAGACTTTGATCCGGGCTCTCTGCCCGACCTGCTGCCTCTTTATTATCGTCGCATCTTCCCCTTCGGTCCTTATGGGCGGTGGTTGCGCTATGGTGACGGTGAGGAACCCAGTGCATGGGAAAGACAAAGCCATAGGGGAAGCAGAAGGGCAGGTGCGGGGTGGGGGGCAGTGTTAGAGTGTGCGGAGGAGGGGGTCGTTGACAGATGGAACGGACTAGTGCAGGAGCTAAACCCTTGAACCGGTTTTCATTACCACCCCTCAGCCTTGGAATGTGGTACCATGCTATTAAAAAGGCCTTTTAAAAGGCGATATTGCCTCTGAGCATATGCAGAATTCGATAGGTAGAAGTGGAGAAAGTGCAACCGGCCACCTGACTCCTGGTGGTGGGAGGGCGTTTAAGGCAGAGGGTGTGACTGTCAGGAGCTCTAGTGCTTTACCTTTTAGGCACAAAGGCTGCTGCACTCCTGTGCACACAGGGGTGTAGCTATAATTGAGATGATGGGTTCAAAGTATAATTTTCTTCATTATCTCCCTCACTCTGAAGAGCCTCTGGGGAGAGAGGTGAACATGGTCCCCTATCTCTTAGCTATACCCCTATATGCACACGTACCTGGGAGTAATCCATATTGAACATAGTGAGACTTACTTCTAGTAAACATGCATATGATTGTGCTGTAGGCAGAGTGTGACAGTTAACAACATTGCATAAAGAAGTCTGTCTAACTTGCAGAGTTCCTTCTGCAATGGCTTTTTAAAAAATGAAATGGGTTTTCCTCCATGGATCTATCAGCCTCTATTAACCATGTTAGCTAAAGTGATCTGGTATGTTCAGAGGAGCATATACTTGAGAACCGGGTGCCGGGGATAAAAACTAGGGAGGGGTTGTCATCTTCATTCCTTGTCGCAAACTTCACAAAGGATCTGGTTGGCCAGTGTTAGAAACGGAATCTTAGATTTTTGTCTTCTCCGGGCACTTCCTATGCTCTTAACTATTGATCAGGTTAACAAAGGAAAACCTTTAACTCTTAACATTTTTATGGCACTTCTAGTATGTAATCTTAAGCAAGTATACTCCCTACTATGGAGGAGGTCCTACTGAATGCAGTGGGATTTATTTCTGAATAAACATGCTTCAAATTCTACTATTATGTTCACATATTTTATCCTGTAATCCTTTTAGCAACCTTGTGAGGTAGGTCAGCATTATTATCCTCTTATTTATTTATTTATACATTTCTATACCGCCTTTCATTAAGGTTGAGACTGAGAGTAGCTTGTCTATGGTCAACTAGCAAGTGCACGGCAGGAGCAAGATTCAAACCCCGGAATTCTTGATTCAGAGCTCAGTCTCCAAGTATCTCCTCTAATTAGGGATATGATAGAGGGGAGCTGGTCTTTAGATAGCAAGCATGAATTAAGGTCATCTGAGGAGGTCCATCTCCAGTTACCGCCGGTTCATCTGGTGGCAACTCAGAGGCGGGCCGTCTCTGTAGCTGCCCCGGGGCTGTAGAACGCACTTCCAGCAGAAATCCGTAACCAGAATTCATTGCTGGCCTTCAGGAGAGCCCTTAAAACCTATTTGTTTGGCCTGGCCTTCCAGGGTTCTTAATTTCTTGTAAATTGTTTTTAATTGCTGTAAATGTTTAGCCTGGTTCCCCAGGGTTTTTAACTGTTTAAATGTTTTAATAGTTAATTAGTTTTATGCTGTTTTTATAGTTTTGTTTTTAACTGTTAATTGATTTTAAGTGTTTTATTTTGATGTAAACTGCCCTGAGCCATTTTTGGAAGGTTGGTATATAATAATAATAATAATAATAATAATAATAATAATAATAATAATAATAATAATAATAATTATTATTATTATTATCATCATCATCATTATCATTATTAATGAATTCCCCCCTTTGCTAAGCATGGCCCACCCTGATTTGCATTTGAATAGGAGACTATGTGAACAAAGTAAGATATTGCCCTTACAGGATGAGGTCGTTCTGGGAAGAGCATCTTCATTCTTGCATGCAGAAGGTTCCAAGTTCCCTCTCTAGCATCTCCATATGGGGCTGAGGGAGACCCCTGCCTGTAATCTTGGAGATGCCACTGCCAGTCTGTGTAGACAGTACTGAGCTAGTCTGGGTTGGTTGAAGACCTATCTTCTTTTTTTCTTTTGCAGTGTCAAAGAATTACTTCCAGCGGCAAGAGTTCTCATTCACTCTGCGTGATGACATCTATGTGCGGTACCAGTCTTTCAACACACCCCAGGAACTGGAGAAAGAGATCCAGAAAATGTGTCCTTACAAAATTGATATTGGGGCCGTCTATTCTCACAGGGTATGGAATGCTACAGAGCAATAGAACCACTGAGTTGGAAAGTATTTTTGAAACCATCCTCTTTGAGTGACTCAGTGCTGTTTTACAACCATTCTAAATGAATCTTTTCATGCAAATGTACTATAAAACTGGAGTTTCACTATATCTTGTTCCATTTCCTCATGACCTTTCTGGTTAAAACATACTTTTTACAAATGTAACCTAACTCCCTTCACCCCATTCCCTCTTCAGTCTCCATCAGCAGGCACAGATAACTCTTGGTTTCCAGCTTGTTTTTTAAAATCTACCTTTTAATGTATACTATGATGATTACTATGATGATGATGATGTATTTGATACTTTAGAGAGTTTCATGAAGAACAACAAAACCACAGACAGGTCCCTCTTCTCAGGAGCTTATACAGTCCTTTCAAGGTGTCTATTTCCCCAGCCACAAATCTATAACTTGAATAAGTAATACCGTATAGGAAAGCTTCCTGTTGTCACAAGGGCCTGGGAATTGCATCACTGCTTTTGTGTGACAGTTGCTGCCTTCTTCCATTGGTGGTCATGCTAGTATGCTTCGATTAATGACAAATAGTCAGGTCAGCTACTCTGCCTGTTTGTAGCCAGTACATAAGTGTGCTGGCAACTTGCAAAAATGCTATGATAGACAAATTTGATATCTAGAAGTACTCCAGTTAGTAATTCTAATAGCACTAATTCAGAAATGTGCAGAGCACTTGAAAGTAAATTATCTTATACATTCTTGAAACTTATTAATTACACTGACTTATTATTCCCATTTTACAGCTCAATAGAGTCTAAGAACAGAATTAGTAGTTAAGAAGAGAACGTTCAATATGCTGGTCTGCATGGACTTTTCCAGCTTAAAATGACAAATTCATCAAGGAAAGAATTTGGGTTGCTCGTGAAATGTTGACCATGTGTCTAGCTAAACAAATACCTTGTCCATTAACAATTTAAATATGGTCACATAATAGTCAAGCATTATTTTAGTAGAAATTATACTTTATGAAGTAATTATGTTATAGTCTAAATTATTGCAAGCAGTTGTTATTCTGAGTTGTATTTATTCAGCTTCTCTCCTCTGCAGCCCATTCAGCACAACACTGTACACTTGGGTGCCTTCCAGGCACAGGAGAAAGAACTGGTGTTTGACATTGACATGACGGATTACGATGATGTCAGACGATGCTGCAGGTATTTTTATTACCCTTCTGGGACAGTGAATTTGAGTTAGGTAGTCAGTTCAGTAGTGGAGAGGATACTATAGCTATGGGCAAGAACAGAGAGATGTGCGGAACATTGGTTCTCCACCCACTAATGGCGGTGGCACCAGAGCAGAAATATTAGGGTGACACAGAAGGAGCAAAGTGCATGAGGAGCGAGCTTTATCCCACATGAGAAATAAAGGTGGGCACGATCCAGACCAAGGTAGTCCCATAGAAATTATGGGACAAGTTAGTCATGACTAACCTACCTCACATATTTCAATGGTGCTTAGTTGTGACTAAGTGGTCTGGATGCTGCACAGTGTATTTCATATTAATACTCCCATCCCAAACATTTTAAAAAATTACCCCATGGGGACCTATTATATGTAGGTTGATTACAGTATAACAAGCAAGAGCATCTAGTATGTGAAAAGAACCTTTTCTTCAGGTTTCCACAGCGATCCAGCAATGGCGGGGTGGGGGGGGAAGGGTGAGCTACTTGTCTGGGAAGGGGGTTGCCTGTGCCCACTGATCACTCTGTCCCACTGAGCCTCAGAAGACACTACCCACAATTAGGCTTTTTAAAAAAGTTGTTTGCCACAATTAGAAATTTGCTTTGTATTTTAATTTATTTATTGTGGTACCTTACAGCCCTGTGTACCACCTTAAGGGGCGCAGCAGGGAAATGCTTGACTAACAAGCAGAAGGTTGCCGGTTCGAATCCCCGCTGGTACTATATCAGGCAGCAGCAATACAGGAAGATGCTGAAAGGCCTCATCTCATACTGCATGGGAGGAGGCAATGGTAAACCCCTCCTGTATTCTACCAAAAGAAAACCACAGGGCTCTGTGGGCATCAGGAGTCGAAATCAACTTGACGGCACACTTTACCTTTACAGCCCAGTGTAGGTAGGTTTGAATCTTAATACTTCACATGGCAGTCTGGAGGACTCTTTGCTGCTCATGGAGCCAATTTAATTTATTTATTACATTTATATACTGCCTGATAAAAAATCTCTTTGCAGTAGAGAAATTTCCTGCAGCTTGGAAGAAGGTAGGGATTTCCCTGCTGAGCTGTACCAAAGGTTTGTCCCCTCATCTGCTCTGTCTCTGACAGTGCAGAAAATGGTACTGCAGGGGAAACTGCGAATGAACAAGATGATGAAAGGCACCCCCTATTTTCTCTCTCTCTAGCATCTAGTAATTGGAGATATGTCAGCTCTGAATGTGGAACTTCCATTCCTAGCTAACACTAATTTATTTTTATAATCTCGGGGTCACATACAGAATTCAAGGCAGCTCACAATTTTTAAAAAATTCCATAGCATCGTATTATCACAATAATTATGATGCTAAGAGAGTGCTGCCTTTGGCACGATCCCCACTGAGTATTAAGGTCATCAGAAGAGGCCCTTCTCCAGCTACTGCCAGTCTGTCTGGCAGCAACTCTGTCAGGTCTTCTCCACAGCTGAACTGGGATGTGCGCCCTATAGAAATTTGAGGCCTAACATCTTTAATATCCTTCAAAAGAGGCCATTAAAAACTTGTTTTTAAAGTTGGACCTATAGTAGTTTTTAAATTGTCTTACCTCTTGCAATTGATTGTTTTAATTGTTTTTGTTTGTTACTGATTTTACTACCTAGAGCCATTTGGGCCGGGCAGTATAGAAGAGTAATAAATACAGAATAAATAATAGTGATTGGATGGACCTATCCTTCCTCCCTTATCTAATACCTTGTTTAAAGCAGCTTAGTGGCCACATGCAACTCAATTCTATTCAAGTTTACTTGGGAGTAAACCATGTTGTGTTCAGTGGACCTTCCTTCTGAGCGTGCCTGGAATTGCAGCCTGGAGTGCATAAATTAGTATTGCATGAAGAACTACATGGCAAAAGCATCTTCAGCAATGTAATTTAACTGGATGGTCTTGAGCTCCACTGGCCTCCGATTTTGCTTATCCTGCCAGAGAAGATGACTCTGCAGTTTGCCTCTGGTGCTCACCTTTGCCTGCTTCACACAGCAAAGAAGTACAGTAACATGCTGGAGTCTGCTTCTAGTCACATCTGTGTGCCATACAACTAGGTCCAGGCTATACAGTACCACTTGTCTCCAGGGCACCAGAATCTGCTTTCAAAAATATTTGATAGTGGCACAAAACAAGCCACAAGAGCATGTATCTGTGGTGTGGATGCAGTTTCAAGTGGCCTCCATACACTGTTGTTGGCATCTTCTGGAGAGTCTAGAACTGTGGTTGGCAGGGTCTTTTCCCTGATAGCCTTGAGGCCATAGGAATGAGGTGGTTCAGCACCTGATAGTTTTTCATTAAATATACTCCCCATCTTATGTCACAAGCATATAGTGGCTGAAAATGGAGTGGAAGAAGAAGTTGTTTATTATTTTTAACTTGCTCTGTATAATGTGTTTCTTCTCTGCTGAGTTTACTGCTCTGTATGGGTTGCTTTTTATTGTTTTTAAGATTGTGCTGTTTTATTGTGGTTTTTATATTTTGTAATCTGCCTTGAATGGTAGGAGAAATGGGGTAGAAATAATGTGTACATGAAGTGGGGCTATACTGCTTTCTCTTCAGCTCTGCAGAGATCTGCTCCAAGTGCTGGACGCTCATGACCATTGCCATTCACATAATAGACCGGGCACTTGTAGGTGAGTTACTTATGGCATGCCATCACTGTTTGCAAGCTGTTCGTTTTGTCTGATCTTTCCATGAAGACTCATTGGAGTCTGAGCATCTCGCAGAAGTAGAGTAAGTTGTGCTAATTTATCCAGCACCATCAGTGTTTGTGGTGCTTTACAAAGGAAGCGTAAGCAGCAACAGCAACAGATCCATACCCCAAGGAACATACAGTCGAGAGAGAGAAGGCAAAATATGGACATATATGGTAAAAAATTAAAAGTGGGCCCATATTGTGGTTGTGATTCAAGTTGGGTCTTGGCCGGTATGAAAGACTTAGAGATCACTCATTGTTGTGCTGATGCTGCTTAATTGTTTCTGAAGACTTGTAGCTTTATTATTATTATTATTATTATTATTATTATTATTATTATTATACTGCTTTTCAACCAAATAGTTCTCAAAAGTAGTGTACACAGAAAAAGAAATAAGGTGGTTCCATGTCCCAAAAGGGCTTACAGTCTAAAAAGAAACATAATGCAGACACCAGCAGCAACCACAAGTAGGTGTAAATGCCAGCCTCTGGCTTACTTTGCAAAGTCACCAGATAATGAGGCTGGAATGCTTTTATTAGAGAATACCTAATCCAGCTCTGCCACAAGGAAGGGTTTGTTTTGCTTCCTTTCCGGTTTTCTGTATGGCTTTGCTTGACAGTTGAGGCTTTCTGTCCATAAAGCCCAGTCCAAGCTTCCTTTGGTCCATGCTAGGAGACAGGTGTTGTAGCAGGGGCACAGTTCTTTCCTGGGAGGGAGAAAGAAAGACGCACACAGGTGGAAGGTGAATAGATGTCATTTTAATCAGAGAAGGATAAAGGAGTAAAAGACATCCCTCGAAACACAAATGACCAAGCATCCCGTCACGGCAGGGGATGTGGCTCTGACGGCGGGCCATGGCACCTGTGCACTGGTCCACAGAGAGATCCAATTAGCACTCCAAAAGGGGCTGCCTTTTAGAGTTGATTACAGATCAGTTCTGCTTGCTGGCAAATGCAGGTGTACAGAGAGAGACGGTATAATGATCACATTTCTCACACAGCAGTTCCATGGTAACGCTGATAAGGCAATGCAGCTGTGATAATTATATTACTCACCAGAACAAAGAGCTCAACAAAGATGAGAGAGAGACAGTGAATTCATATAATGATCCAAGGTTTTCTCAAGCAGGGTGGGAGCCTGCCCTGTGCCTTGCACACAGAGGCTGGCACATGCATTACACTAAATTTCATGGCTGAGTTCCTAACACAGACACTGCAACTTTCCCTCCTTGTAATCAGTGGTGCTCCTACCCTTGGACCTCGGGGCCAAAGTCCAGGGCCTCCACACCCCCTGGGGGGCCCCAGATCCTCTTTAGTTTGTCCTGGGTGGTGTGGTCAGCGCTGGCCTGCACTGTGCTGGGCAGCTGAGTATAATTATGGCCTGTGCCGGGTGCTTTAAAGACAGCGTGGGGAAAGAAATATGTGGGATAAGAATAGGGAATGATGCTTAACTTGCAGCGGGGGCTCCAAAGGCCTTTAGGTCCCGGCTCAAGAATTACATAGATGCACCTCTGCTCGTAATACAATGTTCTTGATCTTTCCCTGCCATGTCACTACAATGGGTGGTCCTGGCTTCTCTGAAAATTTTGTGGGAGGAGCCATAGCTTGATTATAGAACATGTGCTTTGCATGCAGAACATTCATATCCCTGGCATTCCAGGTTGCAAGTTATGAGAGAGACCCCTGCCTGGGACCCCCTGAATTGTTGCCTGTTAGCATGGATAGCACTGTGCCAGATGGATGTAGGGTCTGACTTGGTATAAAGCAGCTTCATATATTTGTGTGTATCCTGCTGACTGTGCCTAGGCTTAGGAAGCCAAGGCGGGTGGGTCTATATTAATGTCAAGGCCAGGTCAGAACCCAGGAACAGAGTCGAGGCTGGAGTACAAGGCCAGGAAAGGTGGATGAATCCAGGAACGGTGAAAACAAGGGAAGGGATTTGGCCAACAGCTGCAACAGGAGCTGGAGCAAAGATCACAGGAAGCTAGCTCTAAGAGGAGCTTCCCAATGTAGAGCTGTTGCACCAGTGAAAGTCTGGCTGCGGATAGAGGAGCCAGGAGCCCTGCTTCTTCCTCAAGCTCCAATCAGTCCTGGTACCTAGAAAGTGCCTGAGCTGGCCTCCTGAGCAAGCCCTGTGTTTCCAGGTTCCTCCAAAGGGGTGTGGGCAGGAGAGGCAGGGGCTGTGGGGTCTCCTTAATGCTGGGTTTCCTGGCTGTAGTCTGCTATGCTCTGCCACCTCTCCCAAACAGGCCTTACCATGGCTAGTAAGCTAGCCTGTTTTTTATAAGCTTCCCAATTCTAGGCTCCCCATTATTTTTTTCCTCTTTGCAGCTATCTTAGCAATCTCTTTATTTTTTCTATGTAAACCGCTTTGAGAACTTTGGTTGAAAAGTGGAATATAAATATTGGTTGTAGTATTGGAGTAGTAGTAGCTCTCTCTGGAGTGATACTACTGTTGGGCCATATGACATTAACCCCTTTCTGCAGCAGGAGAGTATTTTTTGTTTGTTTGTAAGCAGTGGCACTCTCACCTCCCCATCCTCCAGTATATTTTGTACCAATTAACAATGTATGGGTGGAATGTTTATTTTATGTGGCTGTATTTGTTAGTGATACTACTGCTTACAAATGTTTATATAATGCTTTTCAATGAAAGTGCTCAAAGCCTCTCCCCCCCCCCCACAAATGAGAATAAATAAATAAAATGGTTCTCTGTCCTCAAAGGGCTCACAATCTAAAAAGAAACATAAGGTGGACACCAGCAACAACCGCTAGAGGGATGTTTTACTGAGGTTGGATAGGGCCGATTGCTCTCCCCCTGCTAAATATTAGAGAATCACCACTTTGAAATGTGCCTCTTTGCTCAGTTGCCAGGGGTAAGATTTATGTGTACGTATATTTTTGTTATGAGGGAGCTAGTGTGGTATAGTAACTAAGAGTGAGCTGTGAGCTAAGAAGTTGCTTTTCAAACCGCACTTTAGCCACAAAGTCACTAATAACTTCATGGCTACTGCAAGCCACTGTTCTATCAGTTTCTGCTATCAGTTTCTGCTCTCGTCTACAATACGAGGGTAACAGTGCTGGCCTATGTTGCTGAGACAATGTATGTGAAGTGCTGTGAACCCTCATAAAGTGTCATATAAATGCTGAGTTTTGTTTACTGATCGCAGTAAAAACTGCATGCTAACTTTGTGCTTTCTACTCTCCCTCTTGCACCTCCAGAGGACTTTGGAATCAAGCACCGCCTCTGGGTGTACTCAGGATGCAGAGGTGTGCATTGCTGGGTGTGTGACGAGTCTGTCAGGAAGTGGTCCTCAACTCTGCGCTCTGCCGCAGTGGAATATCTCACCTTAGTGAAGGTATCTTTGGGAAGAAAGGAGCTGGAGTTTGACGCTGGAGGATGGGGGGCCCACAGGCCACATAACTGGCTAGTCATATTGGAGCATCCATCAGGAAAGAGGATGGGCAGAGCACAGAGTTCTGTGACTGAAGGTGATCTTTAGGTAGATTAATAGGGAAACAATGGATTGGAGCAGGAGCTGAACTCACTGTGTTCATTTAGTGATAGTGAGACAACTATCTGAACTTCTAAGAAGTTGGTTGAAAACCTTGCCGAGAATTGTTGCAAGGCTTTGAAATTGCTGTCTGTGTATTTGCACAGATCCATAGGGTGGATATATGCTTACGCACAATTTGCTCACAAACTAACGCAATTACATTTTGAAAAATATCTTCTGCGAAACATAAAAGGTTGTCCATAAATGTTTGTTTGCCTCTTTTTCTCTCCTGTGTCATATAAATTATCCTGTCTTTTGTAGCAAAGTCTATTATAACTACAGTATGAGTGAATACCCAGCGTAGTTTCCTGCCCTTTGGAATTACTGCTGTAGTGTCAGGAGACTTGCCGCTTTACATGGAGAAAGCCAGGATAACCCTAGGTTCACTAAGCAAAATATTCTTAATATTTTATAGGGTGGTGAAGAAACCATCAAGAAGGTGACCCTCCCTGAAAACATTCACATTCATCCTTTCATCAGGTCAGTTAATGTTGGAGCCAGAGAATTTTGTGGCATGTATCGACACAAGTGAGGCTGTACATTCTGAATTCTACCCTGCAAAGCAATTTAGCAAAATTTCGTTCTTAAGTGCTCTTTGAATTGAGACTAGAACTAACATGGCATAAGGAGGTGTGACCTAAAACATACCGGATTGTGTTTGTCTGGTGAAGAGAACATGAGTTAGAACAATTGATGCATCTCCCAGTGAGGCTAAAAGGTAAGTCTTCTTCAGAGGCATCCTGTTCCCTGTTGAGTTTTGAACAGCCTCTGCTTCTCACAGAAAACATTGTTAACCTCAGAAGAACCCTTTGGCTGCTCCTGACACTGAGAAAAAGGAGGACTGTGGTCCATGCAGCTCTGGGGAAAGCCTCTGGGTAATAAGGCATGTGCTAGTTAAAAGCCTTTCCCATTCTTACCTTACTGAAATGGGATAACCAAAAAGAAAAGGTCCTCTTTAGATTTCTACTTCTGATTGCAAGGCAAGGGCTGTATTTGTGCTCCCCCTAGGTGACTGCTGAAATGAATACATGTTGATACACAGCCTAACTGTGCAGAGCAGATACTTGCTTATTTAATGCTTCTGCTGTGTGATGATTTTTTTAAAGCTCAGGTCCTGCTTTTCCTTCAAGTGCAACCTGAGGCAACTTACAACAGAATATAAACAAACAAATTAACAACAAAATGTTACAGTGGTGTGGGGGTGGGGGGAATCAACTGAGAAAAAGTAGGTGGAGCCAGATCCAAGTAAATAAGAACATCCTCTTAAGCACAAAACCCTTAGCAAATCCCAAAAGCTTGTTGCAGGAGGGAAAATCCCACCCTTCTTGGGACCTTTATTTGGGAGTTTAAAAAGTACAGTTAGGCCTCTGTGCATTCCACAAGGACAGTGCCACTACTCAAAAGTTTCTGCTTCCTGATAAATGTCTGCCAAACCTCAGGTAGCAGGGGCCCCCAGAACTAGCCTGAGCATCAGATGTTCCAGTGAATGTGTGCCTTCTGTTTCCAGCACCCTTGCAGCCCTCCCCTGAAAGCTTATGTTTCTGGCATGTTGGGGGGGGTTGCCTTTTCACCAGAACAAAAAATTAGGAGTGTGCATGGAACCAAAAAATGTGGTTGGTTCAAATTCAAATCAATTTGAACTGAACTGCGTTGCGCCGAATTGGTTCAGTCGAACTGACCGGCTGGTCCGATCCATTCAGTCAAACCGGTTTGGCAGTTTGGGCAGCAATACTTGTAAAGGGGAATCTGGTGGGGATTCCCCTTTATGAGTAAAGGGGTGGAGGAGCGGGAGCGGTGAGAGAGGTTGTTAAAGCCTCTTACCTGGCTTGCCGCTCCCATCCCCAGCCGGCCAGATCGCTCTTAAAACCCAGGCCACCACGGGCAGATGCATGGGCAGCCTATGTTTTAAGAGCAATCTGGCCGGCAATTCAGCTAGCAATGGGGGCAGCAAGCTGTGGGGAACAGAGTAAAAGACTTAGCAATCTTTCTCGTTTCTCCCCAACATAGCACTGGTTCACATCGAACTGGGCTTAGTCCAGTTCGATCGCAGACCGAACCAGCCTTGGGCCGGTTCATGATCGGACCGCTGAACTGGTCCAGTTTGATGTAAGCTGGTTCTACGTCGAATGGTTCATGCGCATCCCTATCGAGAATGCCTGATCTTGACTGGGAGGATGCCAAAGGGAACACCAGGCAGCCTCGTGAAGGTGTCTGGGAACTGTAGTTCCTCCCATGGGGAAAGCACTGGGAGGAATGAGAGTTTCCAGATACCCTCATGCATCCTCCCAGCATTCTGATGCACAAGCCAACCCAGAACAGGAGCTCCACAGATGGCAATACTGCATACACACAGGAAGGCATACGGTTGGATGTAGTGTTGCTGCAAAATCATGCCGTGCTACATTGCAGCTGTCCGAAATAGGCACAGACTTCCCCAATCCCAAGCAGAAGCCAATAAAAATGCCACTGAGGAAATGTCAGTGGGTGCAGATTTTCTCACCGCTTCCTGGCAAACAGCACCTGCCCAACCCCACAAAATATTAAATGTTCAGAAGTCTTATGTGGATCCTTAATGTTTTTCCTCTTCTGTTCTAGAAAATCAGTAGAGGTGGTGACAGATTACTTTGAAGCGTATGCCCTGGTTGGTCAGGATATTCTTGGAAGCAAAGAGAGCTATGAAAAGGTGCTGGCTCTGGTCCCAGAGAATATCCTTTTGGCAGCTCTGGACGGTCGAAGAGTCATGGGATACACACTTCTGGTCAAGGCTAAGGGCTCTTCAGTGTCTGAGGCATGGTCTACGTACTTATTTTACTAATAACCGCATTTATTATTCCACCTTTTCATCAGGAGATCCTCAAGGTAGCGAACAGCAACAAGATAAAAACCACCATAATCATGGTTTTGCTGCTCACTGAAGACAAGGAGCAAGAGGACCAGATAGGCTTCTCTGGGGAAGACCTTTTGTAATGTAGGTGTCACAACTAAACAAGCCTGTCCCATGTTCCCACCTGCTGTACTTTGAGATGGTGGGAAGACTAATAGCAAGGATTCAGCTGTGTTGAGTACAGCATATGGGCAAATTCCTGTGAAAGAAGGTGGTTCTTGAGAGAGCCTGATCCCAGGCCATTCTGAGGTGGTTGGTACAAGTAGACTGTGCCACTTCAGGCTGCTGGTGACAGACCCTTTTTTTAAAAAATGCTCCTCCACATAGAGATTTAAAAAACAAAATCCTAGTACAGTACATTGGGGGGAAAGCTCCTAGGCCAGTCCTCGTTGCTGTGCTAGTCTTCTCTTTGTGGAGAGGGTTTTGCATAAGAGGATGCCTCTCCTGGAATCTGGATACTGAGTATACTGTCAGACTGCTGGTCCAGCTAGGTCAGTATTGTCTACACTGGCTGGCAGTGGCTCTCTAAGGTTTTGGGCAGGAGTTTTTTTCCAGACCTACCGGGAGATGCCAGGGCGGGAACCTGGGACCTTATGCATGCTAAGCAGATACTCTGCCACTGAGCTACAGCCCCATACCCTAAGTAGACCAGGCCTCAGTTGTGACCAGGAAACAACCTGGGCTGTAAATTGATATAAATGATTTTGTATTGCAAGGAGTTTTCTGGGGGGAAATGCAACTCCCACCTTGAGCCTACTTATCTGCAGGTAAGCCCCACTGAAAATGACCTAATTAAATCAAGGTATATTTGTATCCTCCAGAACAACAAGGCCTTTGTTTTTTGGTTAGACCAATTTGCCAGTGGCTTGCTTCACTGTATTAAATTCCTGAGAGGCATCCCTACCATGAGGCAACATTAGGAGCTGCCTCAAGCAGCAGAGTTTGAGCACTTTTGGGGCAAAGTAGCTTGGGTGGTAAACAGATCTGATATACAGGAATTGATCCACTTGGAACTTCTGTGAAGCTTACTTGAAATTAATGAGAGCTTTGCCCTCATAGGAGTGGGGGGAGAGTATGTCATGTCTGTGTTTTGCCTCAGGCACCAAAATATCTTGGCCTTGAAGCTCCTTAACAGCTTGACTACCAGTTCAAGAGGAACTTCAGCATGAATTCTGTAAAAAGAAGCAAGATTCAGTCCAGCGCTGGCAGCTTTTTAAAAAAAAGTTGGAAAGGTACAATGTAAGTAGATGAGCAAAGGGAACCCATGGGAGTCATAAGATTATTTTTCACGGGTGCCAGCACTAGGTGATGGGGACAATGCAAGAAGAACCTAACAACTTTCACTTCCTGGCCAAAAGTTGAAATTGACAGCTGGGTTCTAAAGAACTGGTTTACTGGTGCTGGAATGGCCAGTTTTGAGGGAGGACCTTTGTGACATACAGGAGAACAGAGCCAGCTCCAAGATCTCAGGCAAGGCACCTCTTAACCTGGGGAGATAGCACATGCAAAGCAAGACCTTTCTCACTCTGCTTAGTTGATCTGCACAAAGTAACAATGGCAGTGCTTTGAGGTGTTTGCCATTTGCAGGGAGGGGATGGAGGGGCGACCTCACCACTCCCTGCAGCCAGCCTTGCTGTGGCCATTATCTTCACACTTAAGAGCCTAGATCTGTGGTGTGGGGGCCAGCCACCCAAATGTACAGACCAGATTGCTGTTGCAGAAGGAAGTGGCTTCCCTAATAAAGGCCTACTGTGAGCCCTGTTGACATGTTTACTTACCATGGATGCTGTACACCTAGGTACAGCATCCGTGGAAGTGAACCTGTAACTTCACTTCCTGCCCTGATGAGTCCCAAAACTCTGTTCCCCCTGCGGACAGTGTTTGTCTAAAGAGACAAATAGTGATGTGCACGGTCCGGAGAAGTCCGGACCGGCACCGAAGGGGGGCCTTGTTTTTAGGGCGGGGAGGGCTTGCTTAGCCCTCCCGCCTCCTTGCCCCCGCCAGCGCCCGTATTTTCTAGTATAGGGGCGCTGGAAACCAGCCGCCCCCCGCCGCCACCGCCGCGGCGAAAGAACTCCCAATGCTAGCCCTCCCTCCCTCCCAGCTAGCTGCCCGCTCGCCCGCTCGCTCACCGGATAGGAAACGAGAGGAGCTCCGGCACAGAGCTCCTCTCGTTTGGAAGGCCTCTGGCAGAATGGTGTTTTGCGCGCTCGCGCATGCGCGTGCCGCAAAGCACACCGTTCGCCGGAGGCCCGGTCTACCCGCCGGGAAAGGGCCGGGTAGACCGGGCTTCCGATCGCTGGGTAGACCGGGCCTCCGATCGCCGGAGGCCCGGTCTACCCAGCGATCGGAGGCCCGGTCTACCCGGCCCTTTCCCGGCGGGTAGACCGGGCCTCCGATCACTGGGTAGACCGGGCCTCTGGCGATTGGAGGCCCGGTCTACCCAGCGATCGGAGGCCCGGTCTACCCGGCCCTTTCCCAGTGGGTAGACCCGGCCTCCGGCGAACGGCGTGCTTTGTGGCGCGCGCATGTGCACGCGCGCAAAACACCATTCTGCCGGAGGCCTTCCAAACGAGAGGAGCTCTGTGCCGGAGCTCCTCTCGTTTCCTATCCGGTGAGTGGTGAGCGGGCGGGCGGGCAGCTAGCTGGAAGGGAGGGAGGGCTGGCATTGGGAGTTCTTTCGCCGCTGCGGCGGCGGCGGCGGGGGCGGCTGGTTTCCAGCGCCCCTATACTAGAAAATACGGGCGCTGGCGGGGGCAAGGAGGCGGGAGGGCTAAGCAAGCCCTCCCGCCCTTAAAGGCATACCCCCCACCCGGACCCGAACCAGGCAGGGCCGGACCGGTCCGGCAGTTCGGCCATTCTTTGGAATGGCCGCCGGACCGGTTCGGGCACACCACTAGAGACAAATGCTGTACTCTGAGAGAGATCCTGCCTGTGACGAGGGATGCCAGTGGGTGGGGGTGGGGGACACATCGGCATGGGGAGCAAGCCTTACAGGTGTGCTTCTGTAGATGCTGGACCTGAGTGCAGGATCCATAGTAAGTGAACACTTGAACAGGAATGCGTCCCAGAACGCCCAGGCTCTCGAGGACCAGACAAAGCCATCTTGGAAGCCAGATTTGGCCCACAGACGGCCAGTTGGTCATCTTTACAGTAGTTGATCCCTTTAGTAAAAGCATGCAGATCCCTTCTACTGATTCTTCTGTAAAAGAGTTGGCACTGACTTTGTAATAGTAGAGTAGAGCTGTTCTATATATGTGCATACAAAAGGTCTTAAAGCCCATAGGGTTTCCAATCTCTCTTTTTCTCTTCCAAGAACTCAGTCAAGAAAATGGCACACACCGAATGGGAGATCATGTTGCAGTACTGCTTTCCCCGCCTAGATATTAATGTTAGCAAAGGCATCAACCACTTATTGAAGAGCCCCTTCAGTGTCCACCCCAAAACAGGTCAGTTGTATGATACTTCACCTTACTTTCCTTCAGTGAAGAGGGAGATCCAGTGTGATGCAGTGGATAGCAAGTAAGACTTGTGTCAGGGAGTTGAAATAACCCCCTCAGTCATGAAGCTCACTGGGTGACCTTGACCCAGTTGCTGTCTCTTAGCTTAACCTATCCTTAGCTTAACCTACCCCACAGGGTTGTTGTGAGAACAGCATGAGATAATGCCATTCTTGGAGGCATTCTCTCTTGGAGGAAAGGTGGGATACAAAAACTACATTAAGGTGATGTTCTCAAAAACACACAGAGTTATCTTTTTGGCCCTCAAAAGGAGTCTAAACTCTTGACATCTTGGTTCTCCCTAGAGGTGTCTTTAGTCATGTGTATAGACGCAGAGAAAAGTGTGGTAGAAGGCTAGAATTTTCATAATGTTGGAATGCTTAGGTGTGTGCCTGATATCCAGATTTAGCACTTTGGGAAGAAATAGGATTTGTGACTTTTTGGAATGTGTATTGAGTTTCAGTTAACTTTTGGCTCATATTGTGGACATAGTATCAAGTGAGTTAGCTATGAGGCTTGTTTTGTAGTAAGCAGTACTTTAGAACTCATAAATATTTCATATGTTTAAGTTATTGTAGGGAAAGCGGTTTGTACATTCATTTGGACTGCAATCTTTATTAACTTGCTGATTAAATTCACTAAAGATTTAGTTGGTTGATTGCTGATGGCAAGTTTTTGTGGAGAAAATCTTACATTCTTGGGGCAGAGACTAAAGGCTACCCTTGATTTTTTTTGGAAGCTATTTTGGCCCTGGTGTGTTACTGTAACAAGGAATGAAAAAGGAAGTATTAACAGTGGCCTTTTTTCCTAATGGATAAATTGCAGCTTTTGTTGATAAAATTGTAAATATCCCTCATTTCCTTCAATGTCCTCAAAAGGCCTCTGAGTCTCGGAAAGGTTCGAATTTATTTTGCTTGCTTGGTTGGATAAAAGCCAAATAATTTATCAGCCAATAATGACTGAATTTGTTTTTTTAAAAATGGTGGTGGTGTAGGTAGAAATGTGTCACTTTTTGGGTTTTTTAAATACAAAAAATGGATCAAAAATGGGGAGAAATTAGGTAAGAAATGAGGGACTCTAGCAAAGCATAGTGTGCTGGAGATACACACACACACACACACACACACCCTTTAGGATGCACAACAGTCCTGAGATGGCAGGAACTGGAATGACACTTACTGTAACTTTTCTACAAATGATGTGTTCCTTTTTCTATAAATAGCACATGCAGACTGCCATATCTCCTAAACGTTATGTTCCTTAGCTTGTTCTTGAGTACTAATGTTCTCTGACATGGGAAGTCAACAGAATGATGCTTCCTTTTTGCCTCTCTTAGGTCGTATTTCAGTTCCAATTGACTTAAAGAAACTGGATGAATTTGATCCGTTGGCTGTTCCCACTATAAGGTATGGACAACTGGCTTTGGAACAATGCCATTGTAATCCATGGGAGGTGCAGCCAATGGGTACCTCTTTATTACAATCCTTTGAAGCAAGCAGCAAGTTCTTCAGTTCCATGGCATGGTTAAACCCTCAGGTCACTGTATTGAGGCTCAGGGTGATAGCTACAACTGTCCATAAAATTGAAAAATGAGTCATTGGCATTCAACTGAAAGATCATTCACCTCAGAAGTATGAAGTGTATCCAAAGGATGGATTGCTGCAAGACAGAGCCAATTGCAAGCTTTTCACATGGCCGTGTGGGAGGAGCTATCCCCTCGGCCCCAGTTTGGAGCCAGCTAATCAATGCACCAGTGCCATTAAAACACAAAATGTGAAAACACAGAGTAAATACCAACAGAACAGTTGCAAGATTGGGGAAAAAACCCTGAGGAATCATACTTAGCACTAGCACAACATCCCAGGGAGAACAAACCACCCCAGGAATAGAAACTGTCCAAACTAAATGACAGAAGAGAAGCAAGAACCAGACTAGCTAGGGTGAGGAGGATACACTCCGTGCTTCTGAGGGGAATGATCTTTCAGGCGAGTGCCAAGGACTCATTCTCCCTCAGAAGAGGAGGGTATCCAAAGGATGGGAGGTACTAGAGTCCCTATAACCTAGGTCAGACGCAGCTCGTGAACTCTCCTCCGGGAGGGGCGGGTGGGCGGGTGGCTTCTTTAAGGTAAACGGAGCCAGTGCTCCATGCCACCCAGCAGCCCCCGTGGCGGGGAATCGCCTCTGCCACTCACCTGGCTGCTTGCGGGGGGCTCGCCTCTGTGGGAGCCAGGTGAGTGGCGGAGGCGATTCCCCGCCGCAGGGGCTGCTGGGCGGCATGGAGCACTGGCTCTGTTTACACTTAAAGAAGCCGCCGCCCCGCCTCCCCCGGAGGAGCGTTCACGAGCCGCGCCTGACCTAGATGTATTTATTTGATTTCTATACCGCGCTTCTAAAAATGTCTCATGGGTGGAAAACAGAGAGTCTGGTGCCTATGGTGAAACCACTTGCTGCAGAACCCTCCTGCCAAATGCAGCATCAGCCGATGCTCAGTCTGGTGCTTATAATGCTTAACAAATGTAGACAAGGACTTCCGGGTAGCGGCAGTGCAAAGGTCTACTAAGAGGCGCTAGGGGAGAGAAGGCCGCAGAAGAGGCAGCGCTCCTTAGTGCCCCTTGATGGCACGAGGCCCTTGGCAGTGTAAACCAATGCAATGCACCAACATATCCATCTAGCTAGGCTGAACAGTCTGCTCAAGTGAACAGTCTCAAAATGAAGCCCAAAGGGACTCTGAAACCTTTGGTACGTCTCGAATACATCTTAATCGCTCTGCATACATCAAGGATGTGCCACTCGTTTTCTTTAGGGGAAGTTGGTTGAGGGCAGAACAACAGCAACATTAACTCCTGCAACCTTTGGAATAGTGAATTAATCTTTGGAATAAAGGAAGGATCAGTTCGAAGCAGAACACAGTCGGGGAAAATTAAACACACTTCCTTCTGAACTTCCAAATTCTGATATCCTTCTAACAGACGTTATGGTGACTAGGAAGAGAACTTCAAGAGACAAAAAATTTAGGGAGACTGATCGAAGAGGCTCTAATAGAACCAGGGTAAGAGCTGTCAATACTGTGTTCAGGTCCCAGGTAGGGAACCTGTGAACGGGTGGTTTAAGTAGAGAGGCGCCCTTTTAAAAATCTCCACATATGCAGGTGGCCAGTCAAAGATGTGGCACCCTGAGTGTCCAGAAGTGAACCCAGGGCAGCGACCTGCCTTTTAAGTAAAATGGGGCAGAGCCCAGCGTCCAAACCTTTTTGAAGGAAACAATGTGGTTAACTGAGGCAGACATGGGCAAGGCTTGCTTGCTTGATTTATTCATTTCACTGCTATCACGATCTGCACCACGGGGAACAGGTAGATAGTCGTCGAGATTCCAACATGGTGTTCAAAACCCCTTGTGAGTACCCGCAGGCCTCTAGAAACCCCCATTCAGCTTCCAGGTGAAGAGGTTGAGCCATCCTGGTTCCAGATGAAATATCAGACCCTGGTGGAGGAGCTGAGGGTCCGATCCCAGAGCCAGAGGCACTTCCAGAGAGAGCTCCACTAGGTTCAAAAACCATAGGCGCTGGTGCCAGTGTGGAGCAATCAGGATGGTCTCTGCTTTCAGTTCCCAGATTCTGAAAACTGTCTGTGGAATGATGGCTGTAGGTGGAAATGCATATGTTAGACCCACTGACCATGCTGCTGTCAAAGTGTCCACATTTCTGCCCCCACCATCTGATACTGTGACAGAAACCTGGGCAATTTGGTATTGTGAACAGGTCTATTTGCCGGCTTGGAAAGTACCACACTTCTGTCTCTCTTGCCATTTAACTCTCTCTAGTCCACAACAGGAAAGGCAGGGCAGGAGACAAATGGCCAAAGCCTGAGAAAATGTTAGGCATGGAGCTGAAGAATCACATCTGCCTTGGTGCGAGACGGGGTGAAAACTGGAGGGATAGCTCCTCCCACGTTCATGTGAAAAGCTTGCAATTGGCCGTGTCTCAGAGCAGGAGATCGGAGCAACCCATCCTTCAAATAGACTCCTCTTCTGAGGGAGAATTGCTGTTCCCTGGGCTCTTGGAATCAAGTTAAGCTAGGTAAAGGAAACTTGTGGTTTCTGTTCTCACTTTCTGGAAAGAAGGCTTGAACAACAAATTGAACTTCCAAAGCAAAGGATAGTGTGGCTTGAGATAGTCTAGCATAGATACTGCTCCTAAAGGTTTCCTAGAACAAAAGTGTAAAGTATCTGTCTCTGCAATACAGCTCCTTCATCTTTACCTCTGCAATTCTGGCTCTCCATCAGTGTTGTCAGCTGCACTGCAGCTGGGCAACTTCCCTAGTGCAATTGACAACACTGATGGAGAGCCCGTTTACAGTCGCCCTGCACAAAAGCTCTAATGCCATATTTATTATCTGATATGGAAAAGCATGCCTTCTATGCTCCCTCTGGGCAACTGCTTATCTGTTGCAAAAACTGATAATCACTTATTTTAGGCTGCTGCTACCACTGCAAATGTGAATTTTTACCCATGCTTTCAAAAGATGGAGTATGCTGAATGACATGAATCAATGACAATTCATGATCTCTTCCCCAGGTTTCATAGAATTCCCAATGTTTGTCTTGTTTTTTAGCCGCCTCTGTCAAGAACTGGACTCTATTAGCAATGATGAGGGGGATGGAAAGGAAAGTGAAGGGGAGCCAGAATGCCCTCGTAGGAGTAGAGGTGAGTGTTAGAGCAAAAAGATCATGAGAAATCTTTGCTCAGTTTATTCAGTAAGATAATCCACTTAAAGGTTCAATTGGTTGATTGTTGATGGCAAAAGTCTGATCTTTGTCAGAATTGTGTGTACGACACACTGGGGGGGAAGTTCTGCCACCTAGATAAAGGATGTGCATCTGCATAATTCATCTGCATCTTTTGCTTTTGCATAATTCTGCTGTTATGATCTATGCTAGTTTTGCATGTTATGAGAAGCAAAGCAAGACACTAAGGTCCCTGTCCCAGTTGCTGGATCCTGTACCTCTGGCTTCTGAGAATTCAGCAGATCACATGCCCTGAAGCATTTCATTTCAGCCATAAGGGCTAGAACTTTGGTTTTGTTTTTTTTTTAATGAAGAAAAAGCTCTGACTTCACACACACACACACTAGGGATGTGCACGGCACCACGGTGGAGCGGTTCGAAGGTGGCAGGGGTGCCGCTTTAAGAGTGGGGGAGGGTGCGCTCCCCCCCCCGCTGGCGTCCTTTGTTAAGAAACCTGATCGGGGCAGCAGTGTACCTCCCTGCCACCTGTTGCCCCCATTGGCTGGATATGGCCGGAAGTCCCCAGCACACATACCCGCACGTCGCCAGCGCATGCAGGCGCATCGGGTCTTCCGGGCAGCAGGGAGGTATGCTGCCACCCCGATCAGGTTTCTTAACAAAGGATGCCGGCAGGGGGAAAGTGGCAGGAGGGATAAGTGCACCCTCCCCCGCTCTTAAAGCGGCACCCCCGCCACCTTCCCGAACCAGTTCAGAGGCCCATAAAGGGCCTCTGAACTGGTTCTGTGCACATCCCTAACACACACACACACACACACACACACACACACACACACACACTCTAGGTGGTTGTTGAACCTAGGCAGGGACGTAGCAAGGTTGGAGTGGGCCCAGAGACAAGATTTTAAAATGGGCCCCCGCTGATATACACACACAAACACACTTCACAATATATAGTGCACTCACATCCCCATTATGAATACGGTGAATATCTACCCTGTTTCCCTGAAAGTAAGACCTAGCAGTAATTTCTGATATACCGCTAATTGCCCTAGTGTATTTTTGGGGCTAAAATTAATATAAGACACTGTCTTATTTTTGGGGTAGTTCACATTGAATTGAGTTTCTTTTACTCTCTGCTCGTGCCGATCTCCAAGAAATACAACATAATTCATAGGCGGTGCAACACGGGTGGGTGGAGAGTCATGTGATGTGCCTCTGGGGGCCCCTCGAGGCAGTGGGGCCCCAAGACAACTGCCTCCCCTTGCCTAATGGTAGTTATGCCCCTGAGCCCAGGAACTTGAATAGAGGGGAGGCAATGCAGTCTCTATGACTTAAAGAAACAACTGCAAACCTGGAGAAAAGTTCCCAATGCCGCTATTTAATTGAAATACGTCCTTTTTAAATTTTCTGTGCTTTTTCTTCTGCTCCTTCTCTTACTTTATTTTTCAGTCATAGGTTCACAGTGCAGCAGCCAGATTGGTCTCTGGGGTATCCCGGAGAGACCCCATTATGCCTGTTCTTAAACAGTTGCACTGGCTGCTGTTATGTTTCCAGGCAAGGTACAAAGTGCTGGTTATTACCTTTTAAAGCCCTGAATGGCATAGGTCGGGATTACCTGAGAGAATGCCTTTCTCTACAAGATCCCCACCGCTCATTAAGATCATCAGAAGGGGTCCATCTTAGGGTGCCACCAGTTGGCAATCTAGGATCGAGCCTTCTCAGTTGTCACCCCTGGGTTGTGGAGTCACCCATAGATATAAGATTATTATCTTCCTTGGAGGCCTCCAGAAGGGCCTTAGAGACCCATCTTTTTAGCCTGGCTTTTAATGATATCTAGTTTTAATTTTAATCTGGTTTAAATAGAGTGTTTTTTTTCATTGTTGTTTTAATGTAAACTGCCCTGAGCCACTTTAGGAAGTGCAGTATATACATTGAATGAATGAATGAACATAACCAAACACTATTTTTAGACTATTATTAGGTTTTTTAGGTTGAATTCTCTGACATCAACTGACTTTATTATCTTCCCACACATACCTGATTGCACTAAAGTGCTTTCCTGCCTCATCACAGCAGCCCATTTTGTAACTTTCAGATTGACTCTTCCTCACCCCTGTAAGATCCTGTGCTAACCTTTCAGTGTGTGCAGTCAGCATTTAAAACAACACAGGAAGTACTCTTAAGTACTTCCATAGACAGTGAAGATCTCCAGTATGTCTCTTCACCACACAGGCTGCACCCATTCCTGACACTTGCCAGGAACAATTACATTTTCCCCTGAGTAGGAGATCCTCAGCGAGGGTAGTGGACTGCGCATGCCCGGAGACAGAACTGGACCATGTGACTTGTAAGTAGGCGGATCCGCCTCCTAGCCCCAGTTCCAGTTCTGTCTCGCTCGGGACAGGACGTAGGAGAGAGCTCTGCTAGTTTTAACGTTACTCCGAGTGTCTTTTCTACTGTTTTTTCTCCTATCTCTAACTCCATTGTGCGAGGGGGGGAAGAGAGTCGTGCTTCATTTGACTACAAATTGTGAGTTCTAAATTGTATTCTTTTTCTGTTCCGATTCGGTTTGATTGGCACTTTTCCAATTTATCGCGCCTTTTTCCTTGTTTGCCTCGCCTATGGAGCTGGCACATGCTGAGGAGTTGCTCCAGGGGTCCCTCTCGGAGGGAACCCCGCTACCGCAGGTCCTGGGTAGCTTAGACTCCTCTTCCCGCACTCCAAAAGCTGAGCACGCTCAGCTTTGCCCTGCGACGGCGCTTCCTCCCGCCCATGCCTCAGCGTCCGGAACTGCAGTTGAACCAGTTCCCGATCGACCACCCTCTAAGGCGCACAAGAAGACCAAGCATATTGGGGATCCCCCCAAAAAGCGCAAGAAAAAATCTAAAGAGCCTTATTTTAAGGCGGAGGCGGGAAAACGCCTCAGTGAAAGGCTTCTGATTCAAGCGGTTTGCAGGCGCTCGAAATCGAAAGCGGGGAAAAATGGCGCCAAGTCTGCAGCAACGGCCAAACTGAAAGGACCCGCTTTAGAGGTGATTGACCGGGGCCCGGTGGGCACGATCCCGGCAATCATGCCTCTGCCCCAAGAGGGCTCAGTGGTTGAGGGGGAACCGGCTTGCCCGCGCAGTCCCTCCCCGCTGTTGGAACACCCTCCCACTGGACCGGATCCTCCTATTGCTCCTGTAAGTAAGGATCCTTTCTCCCCTAAAGCCACCCAGTGGCTTCGTGAATTTTTTAGGAGGGAGTTTTCTATTGAGCCACCTGCGGCTCTGATTTCTGGGGTTGGGATTCTGGGGCAAGATCAACCTCACCCCTTAGCCCCTTCTCCATCAAGGGGTAGGCGACCCCATAGGAACAGGGGGGCAGTCAGACTCTCTTCCTCCTCCCCTGACTCCAGTCCCCGCCGTAGGGCTATCCCACTGATCGAAAGGGGTTTGTTCATCCCCAGGCGCCTGGCACACAGGCATAAAAGAAGGCGCAGGGTCACCTCCTCCTCTTCTTCCTCTTCACCTCCCCCCAGGAAAAGTAAAAGTAAAAGTAAAAGGCATGGGGACAAAAGACCTTCTCCGCTTCCCCTTCCTGCAGACCCTCCCTCTTTTCCCCTTCCTCCTCCAGTTCCCCAGTTACCCGTCTCTCCTGGGCGGAAGTCTCCAAGTCCAGATGTTTCCAATATGCCTTCGGGGAGTGACACGGGACATTGCGTCCCTCTGGACACTATGGGTCCAATAGACTCTGCTAAGGAGGATGGCGAACTTTCCGAGGAAGAAGTGCCCCCTCCTATTTCTAACTCTGTTAGACTTTTTTCTTCAACAGATTTTGAAGTTCTCCTGTCTAAAGCCAGACGCACCATCAATGATGTTACAACTCTCCCCCCCCACCCAACCATCAGATACCCTGGACCTCCAGGTATTTCCACCATCTGAACCTCCTGTACCAGTGGTGCCCTTTCCCCCACTGTTTAATAAAGTTATGTGCGCAGAGTGGCAGCGCCCAGCCTCTACCAGACCCGTGGGCAACCTCCCTAAAAGGCATTACAACTTGCCCACGGAAGTCACCAAGCTGTTGAATGTCCCTAAGGTAGATCCCCCCGTGGCACAAATGGCCTCGGGCGCCTTGGTGCTGGCGGAAGGGCAAGAACAACTGAAATCCCAGGAGGATAGGCGCTGCGATACGCTTCTAAGGAAGGTGCATGATGCCTCCGCATCAGCGATTAAAATGGCCACCACTAACTCTATTTTCGCCCGAGCATCGCTTTTGTAGGCAAAGGAACTGGTCAAGCTTGTTCCCCCAGAACTTCCCAAGCTTCGCCAAGGCATAAACAAGATTGCCAAAGCATCGGCGCTGACAGCCGATTCGAGCTTGGATTGTATCCAACACTCTTCCAGGGCGCTTGCAGCCGGTATCGCCGCACGCCGCACCTTGTGGCTTAAACCTTGGTCCGGTGACTCTAAGTCCAAATTGGCCCTTACAGTCGCTCCCTTCTCCAGGGAAAATCTATTTGGGCCTGCTTTGGACCCGGTGTTAATTGAGACGCAGGACAAGAAAAAGGCCATGCCTTTCTCTCGCAGGGGTTCCAGGCTCTCCTTTCGTGGCTCACGTTCTTCCTTTCGACCCAACAGACAATCTCAGTTCCAGAACACCCAGTACAGAGACTCCAGATCGCAGCCATTCCGAGGCTCCAACAGACCCCAATGGCGACAGCGTTATAGAGGCAACTCCAGGGGCTCCGCACCAAAGCAGCCTCCCCCTGCCTACTCCCAGCGTAAACAGTGACGCTATCCCAGTGGGGGGCAGGCTCACAGAATTCAGCGCGACCTGGCTCTCCACAACATCAGACGCCTGGGTTCTGGACACGGTTACACACGGATACTCCATAGAGCTGTCCTCCACCCCTCAACCACGCTTCATTCCAACTCCAAGATCGAACAATCCACTCAAGCATCGGCGGATGCTTCAAGCAGTGAACCATCTCCTTCAGATTCAGGCAATAGAGCCCGTTCCATCCTCACAAAGATTTCTCGGCACATACTCCATCCTCTTTCTTGTGCCGAAAAAGAACGGTTCCTGGAGGGCCGTCCTCGACTTCAAATCATTCAACCACTTTGTCACCAAGCGGAGGTTCCGAATGGAGTCTCTCCACACTATAAAGGAAGCTGTTCGCCCAGGAGATTACCTGGCCTCGATCGACCTCTCAGAAGCATATCTACACATCCCGATCAGGAGCTCAGACAGACGTCATCTTCGTTTCGCTTACAACAACTTACACTTCCAGTACAGAGCGTTGCCCTTCGGTCTTTCATCGGCACCAAGGGTCTTCACGAAGATCATGGCAGCCCTGATCTCACACCTACGCCTTCAGGGGGTCCACATACACCCTTTTTTGGACGATCTGCTCATCAGGGCACACTCCAGGCCTCAGGCCCTCCAGGATATTCAGACCGCTCTCACTGCACTGCAGGACCACGGCTTTGTCATCAACCGGGAGAAAAGCCATCTGATTCCATCTCAATGGCTGCTCCACCTAGGAGCATTGTTCAACACAGCCCAAGGTCAGATCTACCTTCCAGAGGAGAGGAGGCAAAAGATCATTGCCCAGGTTCAGCCTCTCTTACTCAAGAACAAAGAGGACATCATGGTATTGGCACAGACCTTGGGATCAATGATTGCCTGCCTGGAATGCACACCATGGGCAAGATGGCACTCCCGGCCGCTCCAATGGGCCTTGCTTCCATTCCAGGACGAAATCATGGCGGTCTCACACTTGAACGTGCCAATCTCCAGACGAGTGAAGCACTCCCTACACTGGTGGCTCTCCCCGGCCCTTCTCAAGGGACTTCCTCTGATGGCACCCCGTCGCGTGGTCCTCACCACGGATGCCAGCCTCTCCGGTTGGGGAGCCCACTGCCAGGGCCGCATATCACAAGGACACTGGACAGCAGAAGAATCCCGGCAGCCCATAAATTGGCTAGAACTGAGAGCGGCGCGACTGGCACTCCTCCACTTTCAACCCCTCCTTCAGAACCAACATGTTCTCCTAAGGACGGACAATGTGACGGTCAAAGCTCACATCAACCGTCAGGGGGGCACCAAATCCAAGATACTCATGTCCGAAGCCGATCTGCTCTTCCAATGGGCGGAGCCCAATCTCCTGTCAATCATAGCCGAACATGTACGGGGAGAGGAAAACGACCTAGCGGACTGGCTGAGCCGAAAGTCGCTGGAACCAGGGGAATGGTCACTTCATCCGGAAGTGTTCGATCAGATGTCCAGGGTTCTCGGACACCCCATAGTGGATCTCTTCGCATCGCCAGCCAATCGCAAGCTCCCCCGCTTCATATCCAGATACCACTGCGCTCAAGAGGAAGCGATAGATGCCCTACACTCGCCTTGGCCGGAGGGCCTCCTTTACGCCTTCCCTCCCACGCCAATAATGAGACAAGTCATCAAAAAATGCCTCATGGAGGGCGCAGACATGATCCCGATAACCCCTTTCTGGCCCCGCAGACCATGGTTTTCAGATCTCATCGAGCTATCGACACGTCGCCCCTGGCGTCTTCCAAATCGCAGAGATCTCCTCACTCAAGGACCCCTGTTTCATCCCGACCCTCAATGGCTTCAGCTCACCGCGTGGAGGTTGAGCGCGATAAACTCAGGGCCAAGGGCTACCCCAAGTCGGTCCAAGACACCATCATAGCCGCAAGAAGACCATCGACCCAAAAAGTATATCAATCCACCTGGAAGGTTTTCATGCAATGGGCACGGGCTCATCACAAAGACCCACTTACCGCCGGCATACCAGAGGTCCTCGCCTTCCTCCAAAAGGGCCTAGATCTCCGACTCCGCCCTAGCACCCTCAAACAGCAGGCCTCTGCCCTAGCCTCGGTCCTCGACATCTCCTGTTCGAAGGATGGTCACCCCTCTCTCCATCCTCACATCTCTAGATTCCTCCGTGGCGCAACAAACCTGGCCCCCGCTCCCATCAAATGTTTTCCTTCCTGGAACCTTAATCGGGTTCTTAATGCACTCACGAAATCTCCCTTTGAACCCTTGTCTTCCATTCCCCTCCGTTTACTGTCATTCAAGGTCCTTTTCCTGGTCGCAATCACCTCCGCACGCCGGGTATCGGAGTTGGCTGCACTGTCCGCCAGGGAAGAATTCTGCACCTTCCAGTCCGATGCAGTTACTCTGCATCTGGACCCGACCTTTCTACCTAAGGTCAACTCGCCCTTCCACAGAGCCCAATCCATCGTCCTTCCATTTTTCTGTCCAAATCCAGTCCGCCCCAGAGAACGGTTGTGGCACAACCTAGATGTGCGTAGAGCCCTAAGGGTGTATTTATATAGGACAAGGGACATCCGTAAGACTGACGCCCTATTCGTCTCCTTTCACCCTCCATCTCTTGGCACCAGGGTTTCTAAAGCAACCTTAGCGGGATGGATTAGGTCATGCATCATCCTGGCGTATGAATCCCTACATCTTCCTCCCCCGGGGGGTATCACAGCCCATTCCACCAGAAGCGCGGCCACTTCAGCTGCCTTCTCAGCTCACATCCCGCTGAATGAAATCTGTAGGGCTGCTACATGGGCTTCTATCACCCCCTTTATACGTCACTACAAAATATCAGGTTTTTCTGACGTTCAGGCAGCCTTTGGACGGACAGTCTTGCAACAGGTGCTTTAATCCCCATCTCCCCTCCCTGGGACATTTCCTGGGATGATAGGCTTAGGTATGTCCCTCGCTGAGGATCTCCTACTCAGGGGAAAAAGGAACATTGGTCCTACCGTGAAGGGTTCTTTTTCCCTGAAGTAGGAGATCCTCAGGCCCTCCCGGATGGGGGACAAGACTGCCTTTATTTTATCGCTGTTACTCTTTACCTTGGGAAGGGATTCCGAGGAGGTATTTGTCGCCGGCTCTCAGGGTTCCGAGTATGTGCTCTTTGCCTGTGTCTTTCCTGTACAGCACTGACTAATGTTCTCTGTTAGTTTTTCTTTTCTTTTTCTCTTTTCTCTCACAAGTTTATAGATTACCTGACTGACACTCACAGAGCTCTCTCCATGGACCTTACCTCGCTCATCAGCCCTGGAACTGGGGCTAGGAGGCGGATCCGCCTACTTACAAGTCACATGGTCCAGTTCTGTCTCCGGGCATGCGCAGTCCACTACCCTCGCTGAGGATCTCCTACTTCAGGGAAAAAGAACCCTTCACGGTAGGACCAATGTTCCTTTCACCATTGCCAGCACTTGCCAGGAAGGATTGCGTCCCACTATGCAAAAAGTCAGACCGGAGTACTGCTCCACTAACGGATTTATTCAGGATCTGTTTTCTGGAGGAAAAGGGGGTATCTTCCCTGCTGTGTCTATCCAGATATTGCATTGCAGGGGAAGTGAATACCTTTTTAATGAGATACTCACTTTCCTGTGGAAAGGGGGTGGAACTGCAGTGAGGAACAGTGGGAACTGCCCACCTGTTCTAAGAATGCATCTTGTAGGGGAAACAGCTAGTACCATCCTAAGAATGTCTCTGGTCAACAGAAGAAGGTATTCATTTTATTCATTACCATTCATTTTGTAAACAGCCTTGAACACATTTTAATAGGCAATATAGAAATAAAATGTTCCATAATCTTGCAACTTACTTTAGTAGCGCAGATTCTTTCTGGAAAGATGAGTGACCAAGTTTTTGTAAACAGAAGAAACACTTATTATCCAATAAGGACAAAGGATACAACCACCTATAGCTATGTAAGTTGCTCAGTCCCCAAAGTATATCTCAGCCTTCAGAAACAGCATTTTCAAAAGGATGTCTTGTGAAGACATCCTATATGTATCTCCAGGGACTCCCTTGGAGATACGTAAGATGCACACTCTTTTTATTTATAATAATGTAGACTGTCTGCTTTACACACTGAATGGGCAATGCTTTTGTTGTTTTCTGTATTATAGGTTATAAGAAAACCAGTCTGGCTTCATATGTGAAAGTCTTTGAACAGTTTCTGGAGGAATTTGAAAAATCCCACAAAAAGGAACGTCTTGCAGCTAGTGGTAAGAGCTGAGATGGAAGTAGAGCATTTAACTTTTGCTTTCTGTTTTTGTTCTGGATTCCCCTGTGTGGAATCAGTCCAACAGGGCTACCACAAATACCTTGAGTTTGTTTGTGTATGTTTTAAGGTTTTGTTGCAAAACACTTCTGTTTTACAGAAGACTTACCTCAACTCTGTTGTTCCTTGTTTTGATCTGGCTATTCTAATAAATCAAAATTAGTCTTTATTACATAACAAAAATACAACCTTGCAATATATCTGAGATGACCAAACAGACCCCCAGTGTGCAATATTGGTTGCACATAAATTTGTGAATAAATCTTACTCATTAACCTTGGTACTTTAGACAAGGGTTATGCTTGTCAGTCTCTCTAACCAAATAGATTAAACTTTGCACGCCAAGCCAGCCATTTTATCCAGCTATGTATTCAAAAGTGCTTTTCTGAGATCCATATGAAGGGAGATAATTCTAATATGTATCAACTGGAAGCAAGCTTGTTTTTATTAAGGAGCTGCATATGAAAAATGTATCCCTTCTGCCAAAACAGCAGCCCTGAGTCTCCCCCTCTCCCCCTGCCCCTTTGTAACATGTAGAAGAGATTCCCCAATGTCTCACTGTCATTACACTGCATTTCTCTGCCTCACTCGCCATTTCTCTGCTGCTGTTGGGGGCGAGGGGTAGGAGAGGAAGCAACATAGTGTAGTGATGTCAGGACACGTGGAAAGCTGTACTGCATGTTAATGGATCAGGAGAATTCGACACAGGGTTGTTTGGGTAGTAGCCCAGTGTTTTATACTACATAGTTCTACTCTTTCAGTCAAGCTCCTTGAAATTCTGCACTATATACTGTTTGGCTCGAACTGAAATATCGTGGTCAGCAGCTATCACAGAATCGGCAAGAGCACACACACACACTCTTCCATTCAGAATGGGCTGCTGCTTCTAGCCCACTTATTGCCCATTATCCGGAAATCTTACTTAGTGCCAGATTATTTGGGTTTTCAAACTGTAGAATTTAGGCTTTACTCCCCACCCCACCCATCCTCTCCTATAGTAGCAGCCACATAAACCTGTCACACAACATATATGATACCTTCAAATGATGCATGAATAGAGTTTAAATGTGTATTCTCTCTCACACACACACACACACACACACACACACAGAGATATGCAGATGGATTTCTGAAGTCCTTGAACCTGTAGTGTTGTGGATTTACCATTCCTATTCAGAACCAGGCAGTTGTGAGCAATTACAGTGGGGCATTTCTGGTGACTTGGTCATATTTTTGCTGTAACCAACCCGCTTCATTTTGAGAAGCAGCCCAAACTAGCTTTTCCTTCCAAAGGAGAGGGGGATAAAAGCAGGATTAGCAAGTGTTAGGTTCTACAGGTGCCACCAAGTGAATACAGAGCCCAAGTGAAAAACGGAACGGACATAAATTACTCACAAGATTAAAATTAAAACATCCAAGAGTATTCTTTACTTTTGCATTGGCAAAGGGGAGGAGAGTGCAATGGAACACAATCTTCTTTCTCAGACAGCAGAAGGGTTTACATTACATGTCAATTTAACATACAGTGAAATTTTATGGTCATTGCTTTTTTTTTAATTGCAACACTGTAACAATAAAGAAACTTTTTCATAAGCGTTGTTTATGTATTTGAAATAGTAAATGTCAGCATTGATTAAATAGGTGAAAATATTGGGAGAGTGGGGGAACTAGGAAGCCATCTGTCAGCATGAATGGCATTCTGTATTCTGTGCCACTGAAGTCCATGAAAACTGCTTACTTTCATGGGAAAAACTAAATGGAATTGAATATACAGAGCTATTGAGGAGGTGCTTGTCACTGAGGTTCCAAAGAATGACTGTTGCTCATTTCCATCACATAAAGCACCTATGACTTTCAAAAATTAAACCATGAAAATATTGCCTCTAAGCCACAAGCTTTTTAAATGACATGTCATTGATGCAAGTTGATGCAAGAACAGCCCTGCTGGATCAGACCCAAGGCCTATCTAGTCCAGCATCCTGTTTCACACAGTGGCCCACCAAATGCATCTGAGAAGCCCACAGGCAAGAGGTGAGGGCATGCCCTCTCTTCTGCTGTTGTTCCCTACAACAAGTATTTAGAAGCATCTTGCCTCTGAGGCTGGAAGTGGCCTATGGACACCAGACTAGTAGCCATTGATAGATCTGTCCTCCATGAATTTGTCCAAATGCCTTTTAAAGCCATCCAAGCTGGTGGCCATCACTACATACTGTGGCAGAGAATTCCATAGATTAATTATGTGCTGTGTGGAAAAGTACTTCCTCTTGTCAGTCCTAAATTTCCCAACCTTCAGTTTCATGGGATGACCCCTGTTCTAGTGTTTTGAGAGAGGGAGAAAAATTTAACTCGGTCCGCTCTCTCTACTCCATGCATAATTTTACAAACCTCGATCATGTCTCGCCTTAGTCACCTCTTTTCCAAACTAAAGAGTCCCAGATACTGTAGCCTTGCCTCATAAGGAAGGTGCTCCAGGAACCTGAACATCTTGGTTGCATACTGAGTCGACACTTTCAACAAGCTGTCCACTACAACACCAAGATCTCTCTCCTGGTCAGTCACTGACAGCTCAGACCTGTGTGTGTGGGTGAGAGAGAGAGAGAGAAGTTGGGGTTGTTTGCCCCAATATGCATCACTTTTCACTTGCTTACACTGAACCGCGTTTGTCTTTTGTCACCCAATTTGGAGAGATCCTTTTGGAGCTCCTCACAATCTGTTGTGGATTTCACTACTTTAAATAGTTGTGTTATCTGCAAATTTGGCCACTTCCCTGCTTACCCCAACTTCTAGATCATTTATGAACAAATTAAAGAGCACTGGTCCCAGTGCAGATCCCTTGGGGACACTTCTTCTTACTTCCCTACATTATTCCTACCCTTTGTTTCCTGTCCTTCAACCAGTTACCAATCCACACATGAAACTGTCCCCTTATCCCATGACTGCTAAATTTACTCAAGAGCCTTTGGTGGGGAACTTTGTCAAAAGCTTTTTGGAAATCCAAGTATACTATGTCAACCAGATCACCTTTATCCACATGCCTGTGACACTCCCAAAGAACTAGGGATGTGCACAAAACCACAATTTGTTTGGTTCAAATTTGAACCAGGTTCGAACCAGGAGGGGGTGGTTCGGTTTTGGTTTTGTTCGAACCACCCCCTGGTTTGGTTCAAACCTCAAAAAGTAGGTAGAATGAAAGGTAACCTTGGGCGCCACCTACCACCCAAACCTCAAATCGATTGGACCTCCCTATGATTTTATACAAATTTTTAAAATATTTTCAAGTTTTGCCCATAACTCCCTATGTGGAGCACTTAGGGGCAAAAAGTTGGGGTGGGTGGTAGGCATGCATGGGTGTCCTCCACTCCAAAAATCCCAAGGCAATTGGTTGCTCCTAGTATTATTGGTGAATTCTTGAAAGAAAAAAATCCCATTGGATATAATGGGGATTTGGGGCAGCCCCAAACCCACCTCTGTGGGGTGGCAGCACCCCCAAAGTGGGTCTGGGGCCATGGCAAAAATGGCCTCAGTCCCTCCCAAGCATCCCCGGATTGATAGGAGTTATGGTTTTTTTAATTAGGATTTTCTAAGGCATTAAATAATATCTAATTGGAAAGAATGGAATGTGTGTCAGTGGGTGAAAGGTAAGCCAGCAAGCTCTAAGAGAGAGATTTATTTAATGCCTTAGGAAATCCTAATTTTAAAAAAACCATCACTCCTATCCATCCAGGGATGCTTGGGAGGGACTGAGGCCATTTTTGCCATGGCCCCAGACCCACTTTGGGGGTGCTGGCACCCCACAGAGGTGGGTTTGGGGCTGCCCCAAATCCCCATTATATCCAATGGGATTTCCCCCCCCCAAAAAAATTCACCAGCAATAATAGTGGCACCCATCAATTGCCACCCCAGCTTTTTTGCCCCTATCTGGGTGCCCTAACATGTAACATCACCCAGTCCGTCCACCTTACCTTACCTACCCAAGCAACTAAGATGACACACAGACAGACACCAACTGTATTGACTCTCTGATCTAACAAAAGGCCGCTGCTGCTGCTGCTGCTGCTGCTGCTGCCTGCCAGCAGTACAGCACACACAGAGAGAAGAAACAGGAGGCGGAGCAGAGCAGCAGACCTGCTGCTCTGCATGATGGATGATGTGATGCCCAAAGAAACCACCGCCTCACTCAGTGCCTGCCACTGAGGCCACCACAGACAGACAGAAGCCAACCTGCTCTGCTCTGCTGCTCCTCCCCTCCATGGATGATGCACACACACCCTACATCTGAGTTCTGATTCGTCTGAGACTGAAAAGGCCAAGGTGTCCAGGCAGGCCAGGGGACCGATCCAAACCAGACCAAGCGCAGTCAGCACAGGCCAGCAGCCAGCAACAACTACTGCTACTACCACTAGTGCACTGCTACACCAACATTGCCAGTCACACGCACCATAGCCTGAGCATAGCACACAGCAAACAGCTGCTGCCAGCCAGTGCCTACAAGCAAGCCAAGCCAACAAGAGCTAAGTAGACGGCACATGCCAACCCGTGATGACGCAACTGCAAGGGGAGGGCACAATTACAGGCAGGAGGAGGCGAGGCAATTCTAGCACAGATTTGAAAGTTGAAATCAAGAACTACCACCAGACTAGTGTGTCTGTCTACATAGTGCAGTGAGTGCAGCTGACTGAGCTGAGCTATGTGTGAGGAAGGAAGGATGATAGTTAGTTGGAGCAGACACAGAGTATTGAGCATTGGCAATGGCATTGGCAAGCAACACAACACTCACCTGCTGGTTCAGTAGTACTACACTACAGTTCTCTCTCAACTAGTAGTTGTCTTGTCCACACTAGTAGCGTCTTCATTTCTTCGTGTCTGCAGTGAGTGCATGCCTTTTGCCTTACTTGGGGAAATAAATGGTTCTCTGGTCCACCACATACTTGCTCTAGGACACAGAGAGGCCCAAGGCAGGTGGAGGCACCAGTGTGAGTGCATGTGTGTTGGTGTTTGCCAGGTGTTGTGTGTGTGCTGCTAGCTAGGAGGGGGGAGGGAGGGAAGGGGAGGGAGGGGGATGTACCAGAGGGGATTGAAGGGGGAGGAGGGTCTGGCTCAGAGTTGGTCATATGCTGCCACATGTATGCACACACGTGATGTGTGTGCTTCAGTGGGAGACCAGATTCTCATCACCTTGCCAGACCAGGGGCAGGGGCAGGTGAGGTGGGTGTGGAAGGGAGGATGGAGGATTATGAAGAGGAAGGAGGGAGGATGAGGGGAGGGATGGAGGGATGAGCAGGGGAAGGGAGGGTTGGAAGGGGGAGGGGGGAAACCTGTAGACACACAGCACTGACAGAGAAGACAGCACACTACAGCAAGCATCCACACACACAGACAGTGCTAACATCCATCCACACAGACAGACACAACAGAAAGAAACAGCCTGCTGCAACACAGTACACACACACACACACACACACACCTTTCTTTAAGCAGCAGCACAAGCGCAGAGACACACACAGACCCAATTCCCTCCCCTCCCCCCAAATAACCCAGACAATCAAGCAATAATCATCAATCAATATGTTGTGTTGACAGCCAGTTCATTTCTATTATGATGGTTTGTGGTTTTTTGCCATCAGAGTCAACATCAACAGTGACCATAATCAACAACATAAGATAAGAATTCATTCAGGAAGGAAACAATACAAAGACATTAAATTCGTTTTGCATGTAAACCAACCCCCACACATGATTTCTTAGGTAACATTTTTTAGAAAATCAATTCATTCTGCAGTCATATATTATTTCCTTTGTTACCAGTATGATTTGTAATATTTTTTGAGGGTTGATTTTAACATGACATTTTTTTAAAAATTTATTTACATATTTATTTACATATTTATGTACATATTTACAGAACGTATACCTGCCGCTGCCGCTGAAAGTCTAGTACTATTAGGGCTGTGCTACTTTAGGTGTGTGTGCCATGCCCTTGCCAGGTCCTCAAATGCTGACAGGTGGAGATAAGGGCCTGTGGTGGTCAGCACTGGGTTTCTTTTTAGGTGGGCATGGGTGTTGTAAATGTTTGGCCCGTCGCAGCACTACTAGTAGTTGAACTTGTGGTGTGTGGGCACTGCACGCTGTGACTTGGCTGGCACGACTCAGCATCGGTCATGTCAGCTCAGCTAGAGGTGGAAGGGGGGAGGGGAGGGATGAGCACAGAGGATGAGCCAGGCAGGTGACCAACCATGGGGCAACCACGGTAATCACTCACCCAGCTCAACTTCCAGCTTGGGATAGCCAAACAGGGGGAGGTTGATCTTGAGAAAGACCAGCTGCTCCACCAGACCAGCGTCCAAGCGGGAGCGAGAGGGTGTCACCACGTTCCCGGCACGTGAGAACACCTGCTTGCTCTGGACAGTGGTTTGGGGGCAAGAGAGGAGGTGCACAGCAATGACCGCCAGGTCTGGCCAGACTTGGCGGTGTGTCGCCCAGAACTGTGCGCAGTCCATTGAGCTGTCTTCCTCCACAGGCAGCTCCTCCAAGTACTGCGCAACGCATTGCTCAGCACTGGATGGGGCCTGGCAGGTCGAGCCTCCCGCACACCAGGCAAGGCGCCAAGGCACACCCACTGAAACCACTGGGTGGATTTCACAATGGGAGCAAGTGACTGCTGCGTTGGCGCTGCCTGGGATGCCACGCTGCTTGACTGGGAAGAAGAAGGGGAAGGGGAAGCTGATGCCGGCTGGCCGCCCATGCTGCTGCTGGGTGCAGGGTTAGGGTTAGGGTTAGGCCCCTGCACCACTACCAACCTCCTGGTCTCTGCAGGCCCTAGCGGCCTCCTCCTGCCTCACCTTCTGTACCAGGAGGTCCCTCTACCCGGGCAAGTCGCTGGCACTAACGACATTGCCCTTGATGGCTCGGTTGCAGAGACAAGATGGACATACTCCTCCCTGCTTCCCAACTCACCAACGAGCCACATGGCCACCCCATACTTCAGTCTCCCAGCCAGAGTACGACCCTCTGGCGTGGTCAGAGAAGTCTGGAGTTTGCCCATCAGCCTCTCCAGACCCAGAGCTGTGGGAAGTGCCTGGTTCAAGGGAGTGGTGTCGGCACACAAGCTGGAAGGGCTTGAGTGCCGACACCGCCTTGGACATCTGCTTCCACTCTGCATTCAATAGGTCGCAGACGGCCAAGGACTCGTCCCTCGCCAGGACGCCAAGGGCTCTCTCCTGCTCCAACAGGCGCTGGAAAAGGAGGGAGGTGGAGTTCCACAGCGTCTCCACATCCGTAGGGATGAGATGGCGAGGAAGCCCAAGGTCATCCTGCTTCTTGCGAAGCAGTCTCCTGGACCTCTTGCTGTGGTGGACGTGGGCGGCCAGCTTGTGAGCCTTCTCGACAAGTGTGGGCGTGGCAGCAACAGCACCTTGGGGGGGCAGCCCTGGCCATGGGACGCCTTCAGCTCCTTAAGGCCGAGGGCATCCCTGACAGTCAGATGGAGCGTGTGTGCCATACACCATATGTTCACACAGCCCATGACAGTCTCGACAGCGGCGGTAACGTTGGATGCATTGTCAGTGACAATGAATCCCCTGGAGAGGTGTGAACACCCACCAATGCACTCCTCTATCTGGCGGCCGAGTACAGCCGCCACCTCCTCCATGGTGTGCCTCATGTCCATCGTCTCCACATGCAGAACGGCCCACCTGTGCCGTAGTGCATCGGGAGCCACGCCGGACCCAGAAGCATCGCCCAAGGAGGTCCCCTCACTCTCCGGTCCCCACCAGTGGGCAGTGAGGGCCAGGAAAGCAGCGTGCACCCCACTGACACTGGTCCAGAGGTCAGTCGTGAAATGCACGCTGGTGCCCGCCGGAGCCACACGCAGCCCGGCCTACACGAGCTCCCTGCACCAGCGGTACAGGGAGGGGACCACGTTCCGGCTGAATGTGGTCCTTGAAGGGTGATGTATTCGGGCACAAGGTACTGGAGTATCCGGTGGAAACCGGAGTTCTCGACCACCTGAAATGGCTGGTCATCGGTGGAAATCATCTCCCCTATGAGGCGTGTGAGGTGATGATGATCCACACGAACAGTCCGCTTGCTGCCCGACACCTATGTCCACCGTTGGACTGGCAGTGTAGCCTGCTTTTTGGCTGGCACAGGCATACTGCCCTTATCCACCCTAGTGGCAGGTGCACAAGGCGCACCAGCGCTGCCAGCCTAGCCAAGGAGACCTGGGTGGTGATGCGCCATGTGCCTCCACATGGGTCATACCCAGGTGCCTCGCATCCTTGCCACAGCTGACCTGCACCCTGCAGTGGACACAGCAGACATGGTTTGGGGCATTTTCAGGGATCTCAAAATGCTCCCAGGCACTACTGCCCTTGGCCTCCTGCACCCTGGGTGCTTTCTTAGGCTTCTTTTTGCTGGGTGGCTGCAGTCCTGTGGGGTAGCAGCCCCCACTGCCTGCCCACTGCTGCCACCCAACCTGCGCCTTCTGCCCTCCGAGCGAGAGGAAGGGCCCAGCTCCACTGGCAGAGGAGAGGCAGGCCTCTCCTCCACCACCATGGCAGACCGTTCCTTGGAGTGGTGGGCTTCATGAGGGGGGGCCCCACTGAGCGGTGAAAGTATAGGTGGAAGGACCCCAAGAGGGAGGGAGAACCTGGCTGCACGGCTGCCAGCCGTAAGATCCTCACCGCCCTCTGCCTGCTCTCCCACACCAACAGTCTCCTCCACCACCACTGGTGGTGCCCCAGCAGCAACTGGTGCCGCCAAGGAGGGACCCACCACATCCCTAGTGCCTCTGCCTCTGCAGTGATTGCCGGCAGCAGGCTAGGGGAAATTGAGCCTGCGGACAAACCCCTCAGCTGGGGCAAAGAATTGTGCAATGGGGAGGACTGGGGTATCCTCAGGCTCCCCACGTCCACTCCCTCCTCTCTGTGCCACAGCCGCCGCAGGCACAGCCCGCACCTAGCCTCTCCCACCTCTGCCTGCCAACCTTTTACAAGGCCTGGCCGCAACACAGTGCTTGCGTTGGTCAGACATGGTAAACTTTTTCTAAAGGTGGGAGACTGTATGAGGAAGGCCAGAAAGCCGAAAAAAATTAATTTGGAAGGGGGGGGAGGGGGCAAAAAAAAGCTAATTAATTGGGAGGCGGCGGGAGGGAAATTTGATGGGGGAAAGCCAATTGGGGGGAAGGGAATGCTTTTTGCTGTGGGGGATAAAAAGCCAATTGAGGTGAGGGGGAGGGGAACCTTTTGAACTTGGGGTGGGTCAGGTGTGAAGCCAATTGGGGATGGGGATGGGTGTTTTTTTAAATTTGGGGAAAGGGTGGACCCCCGGGTGGGTGGTGGGTGGCACGGGCAGTTACTAGGTGGAATAGTTGTGGGGGGGGGCAAGTCTTTTGAGTATGGGGAAAATGGAAGATGGGGGGAGGGCACAGCACCTACCGGGGGGAGGGACGCAGTCAAAGCTTGGGAACCTGAAAATCAAAGGAAACCCTTCTTTAGTGAACAGTGTGTGGATGGATTGGGTTGGGGGGTGGATTTCAAGTAACACTGCGGTACCAAGCAACCTTGCCTATTTAAAAAATTGTACTTTAACAAAACCCATCCACTCCACCCAAAGCAAGCAAGCAAAACACATGATAGAACATCATATATCATCAAAACCTAACAACAATGACCTGGGGTGGAGTGGGGTGGGGAACCTGTTAAAACAAGAAACAACCTGCAAGAAAAGCATGCAACACAACAACAATTTCTTCAGCAACACACAACAGTACATCTCCAAGTGTCCCTCCCCACACCCAAATGCATTTCAAAATACAGGTGTCCCTATTTAAAACCGCCAACTAGGGAAAGGGGACAACAAAAGGTGCACACAATTGCGCACGCACACTAACCCCTCTTCTTCCGGTCCTTCTCCTGCCGCACACTGCTGGTCACAGACGCACCAGCCAGTCACCAGTCACAGACGCACCAGACAGGGCGGCCGCACAGGGCACAGGCAGCTGGGGTGGGTCAACGATGGAGGGGCAGAAATGAGGAGACAACAACTCACCCCCAAGCAGAGCTCAACTCACCCCCAAGCAGAGAAAAATAAAATGAAATACTTCAAGAAAAAAACAAAAACTGATGGCAGGGACCAGGTGAGGTTGGTGGTGGTACTGTGTGGCTGCAGCTGTGGGAAGAAGGGATGAATGAAAGAAGAAGAGAGACTAGAGAGAAGCAGAGAGAGAAACGAGAGAGAGAGAGAGAAACAGAGAAAGAGCAGCACGGAGATGGGGGTGGGTGGAGGTGTATGCAATGCAATGCCTGAAACCCAAGAAAAATAATGTGCAGCAAAACAAACAGGCAAAAATCTCAGGAACAAAAACAGACCAAAATAACTGGTATTTGTAATATTATAAGCAGCAACACAAAATCCTTAGAAAAGCCCAACTCGGGCAGGCAGCACCAGCAGAGAGGGTGGGTGGGTGGGGGTGGGGAATCTGGATGGGAGGGGAGGAGCAAAGGGGGCAGCAGGAGCAGGCCCAGTCAAGGGACACACAAATTAATAATTACATCAAAGCAGAAAATATATAAATTAACAGCAGCAGCAACAACAACAACGAGAAACAATAATCCAAATGAATGAATGAATCCAAACAATATATAATCAATGAAATAAAAGCCAGCAAGAACAATAGAGTGGGAGGGGGTTGCAGAGGGGCAGATGTGGCACACAGGAGAGGTGAGGGTCACAGGGCAGGGAGGCCAGGCCAGGCTGCAGGGCCTAGGCCCCGAGCCAGGGACTGGCCTGGCCCGGGTGGGAGGGATTGGAATAGGAAGGAGATGGGATGGCAGCAGGGACAGGGAGAGGCATGCACAGGCAAGAACAACAATAATTTTTTAAAAAGCTGGACAAGGTAGAACAAAAACAAAGCACAAATAATAAAACAGCACCAAATGAAACTAATGCAGATGGATGGGGGTGGGGGAGGGGAAGCCAAGAAATGATAAAGGAGGAATGAAAGAAAAAATGGATGAGGAAAGGAGGACAGCAGAAGAACAACAAGAATATGGGAAAAGTTAAGAACAAAGTAAGTAAAGTAACAGAGAAGAGACAGACACAGGGCAGATGGACAAAAGAAAGAGCACAAGGTGGTACACACTAGCACACACAGTCAAGGGACTCACAATTACAGACACCAGCAAACGAAGCAAGGTCCAGAGATGATGATCCCACAACTGCAGCCAAAGAGAATTTTCCAGGCAAGAGGCTTGGTTTAAATAGGTTTGAAACTCCCTCCTTTGGGAGCCCCCACCTTTGCACTCCACACACACACACACACACACACACACACACACACGACCAACAGGGTGCCAGCTCTCAACAGTGGCACAGCCAATAGCCTACCAGAGCCCAAGACTCATTCTGGCCAATCAAAGGATCAATAGCACAGCCAATGCAATGTCTGAAAAATAGCCTCACAAAATGGAGGCCAGGAGCAAAAGTTGAAAGAAAGGAGCCACAAAATGGAGAACACACTATTCAATTAATATAGACCCTATAGAGCCCTATGGCACATCCGAACCAGTTCGGATTCAGTTCGAATCTGAACCGGTTTGGATTCGGAAGAGCCCAGTCTGGTTCGAATTCGAGCCGCTGAACCGAGCCGGTTCAAATTCGAACCGGTTCGCACATCCCTACTCTAGGAGGCAGTTCAGATACCAGGATCCTCACCTCTCCTGACCAGTAGGCCAGAACAAAGCAAGGCATAGAGAATACATACTATGTTGCAAGTTACAAGGTCTGCACGGCACAGAGTATGAGAACCAAAGCATACTAAGCAGATTCTTTCCCACTGACATACATTCAGGAATACAAGATGGAGGGGACTCTTGCTCTCTTCAGCTACCATCAAAATGGTGTAGCAAGAGCTCAGTTCTCCATTAACTATATACCCTAGGATCAATACATATAGATCAATATGAAAGGCTTAGATTCGCATGTAACATTCCCCCCTTGAGGCCAAAAAGTGCAACCACATGCTCCTTTTTCAAGCCTCACTATCACACTCATGAAGATATTGAGCTACCTCAGGCCTTGGCTTTGGCATGCTCCTTGTATTACCCATAGACATCATTATGGAAATCAAAATACAACAGCATACAGTAACAAGCATGACCAACACTGCTCCACCAACCACATATCCAGGAATCTTTACCATACCAAGTCTATCTCCTGAGATAACCTTCTTTGGCAATTTAGGTAGAACTTCCCTACGTGGGTGTCCTGGGGTGTTTCTCTAAGAATCTGAAACTGGAAAGCCTGATTTCAGGACCCATATTAACCATGGGTTAACTCTTTTATCCAAACCACATAAGGGCTTTGGTTTTGTTCTGTCTATAACAGATAAAACCATCTGGTGGTTCTCTGAATCTTCCTGATAACATTTTCCAATACACCACATAAGGCAAGTATCAAAACTATCATAAATACAGAAACCATCATACATTTTTTTCAATCATAATCAGTCCCAAAATTGTCAAGAATGCATACACAACATCAATAGCATGTACAGCTGTGTTCCAAGCCAATTCCATTTCACCAGAAGTACCAGCCACACTCCTTTCTGGGTCTGACATTCCAATTCCAGGAATGATTGTGCAAAGAGCTTTGTGGAGCCAAGGGCTTCTGGTGATTAATGGATTATTAGCTCATGGAAAGCAATGGCAATGATAAATAGTATCATTTTGGAATCAGATATACTTACAGTCACATCAGATAACAAGTATAGGTGCTCAGGAAATTAACAGATAAAACTTTAGCTAGCCAGTTTTCTCACATCCAGAACAGGCCTAGGAAGTCTCAAATAATGTCCGTAGAGCACAAAAGAACCTTCAAGTTGGAGAAAGGTGCAGACTTACAGGTAGATGCCTTGGGTAGGACAGTAAGATGATTGGCACAGGATGTAGGCATCTTCTGATCTCCACCACAGTACCCAGCAGTTGGAGTTCCGCAATAATAGCAGCACATAGTCACCACAAGGAAGTGGAGCAAATCAAAGGAAGTGGACCCCCCTCAGGCAACTGCTGTTGACAGCGGGCATCCCAGCCTGCTCCAGGTCAGAGTTGTCCTCTGGGGACTTCCTTGACAATTGGATGGAAGAATCCAGGACCAGGTACTCCTTCCCTCTCACTTGACCATAGTTCCAGGTCACATACAGATCTGGAGAAGACCAGTCTTTCTTGGAAAGATAGTTCAAGACACAGTTGGTTGCAAGCCTGCTTACTTGGGAGAAAGATAGGCAAGTGAGTTACCAACAATTCCCTCCCCTGGGTAGGGATAGCGTCCTGGGATCAGATCCCTGGCAACACAAGTGGGTACCATTCTCAAAGGAGAAAGGTTATAAAACTTTCAAGGCAGATAACAGAATGAATAAAAGCTGAGGCCATTGTCAACTTGGTCCTTTGGCATAGTTTCCCTATCATGTTTTGTGTCTTGCCTGTTTGCCCTGGCTCCTTTCCCCATCAGTCCAAAACAGAGGATGATGTCCTCCTTTGGCTTTAATCCAAACAAAAATGACAGTTGCAAATGTTCACAAGAAAAAAGTGCCCACATTTTCACTCCCCTTGTGAGTTTGTGGCTTTGAGGAGACATACATAAATTCCAACATAAATTCCAGCACTTGAATTCCACATAGGCCATCTGAGTGTGACTGCAGACAAAGTCTGGTTTCCATGTAGCCTCATGGCAACCCTTTGAGGCAGGCCAGGCCAGGTTGTGAGAGAAGTGACTGCAAGTGTCTTGGTCGAATGAGGACCTGAGCTCGGGTCTCCCCAGTTCTAGTTCAACACTCTAACCAGTGCACTGTGTTGGCTGCCAACATACTCACGAACTTCTGTCAAGGCATTCGATCTCCGTCCAGTGTACCTGACTTCATCCTCTCTAATAAAGAGCTAAGTGAGTGTCCGTGCCTTTCGAACGTTGGGGATCTGCGGCCATGTCTCCCAGAACAGTCCAAGGGAGACACAACCGCCGACACCAGTGTTGATTCCTGCCGCATTCCGCCCACCCTCCCAGCTGCCCGAGTCCTCCTCTCCTGGCCCCACAGGCGGCCATGTTGGCTCCCAGACTGGGAGCAGGGAGCAGGGAAAGACAGTGGCGGCAGGAAGGACTGGCACCGCTGGCGGCGGCCGCCGCGGTGAGAAGACTGGCCCCGCTGGCGACCGCCGCCGTGCCAAGTAGACTGGCCCCGCTGGCGGCCCAAACTAAGGCCGCTGCCGCCCGTCCGCCCTCCCTCCCAGCCGCCCGAGTCCTCACCAGTCCACACCACAATAAGCCCCCTTCAGTCGGGCCGATCAGGGCCCCGCAATTCTAAAAGGAGAGGAGCTCGCAAACAGAGCTCCTGTCTCTGCAAAGCCTCTCCCTGAACTGGCGTGTCTCCCATGCTGCCTTCAGGTCCACTACAGGCCACGCCGCCGCCGCCACCACCACTCGGAGAATAGGAGGAGCAACAGTGATAGCTCTAAGGACGCCACGGCCGAATGAGGAAAATCCGCCCATAGAGGCGTGTATGAGTTGGGCTTCCGAAGTTCAGCCTCTGGCAGCCTCAGGAAATTGCTAATGTTGTTCCGCACTCGCGGAGGGGATGGTTGCAGTCTTAGTACACTTTCCTTTGAGTAGCCCCATTGGATGTAGTGGGATTTGCTTTCGAGTAACGCATGCATGTGTGTGACTACTAGCCGGCTTTGGGGGTTGAAGTGAAAGGCTGCTGCAATCCTAAAACACACTTCCTGAAAAGTAACTACCACTGAACGCCGGTAGGTCTTGCCCCTGAGCAAACCTGTTTAGTTCACTTGCATTTTAAGCAGTGCTAACTGCGAGTATAAAGGTATTAAGAAACGTATAAAGGAATTAAGACTAGACTATGCATATGTACATTTCAAATTATGTGTGTATGACATGGGAAAACAATCGGCTTATTAGACACACCCACATCTGAAAATCGCGCTTTCCCCAACACGATCACCAAAAAACCTACCCTTTTAGTCTGCAGTTCTGTGCACATTTTCCAAAGCCTCAGATTAAATATGCATAGGCTTCCAATACACACCAGATGAAAGCAGAAATAGTGAAGAATTGTGGGGTGCTTTTGAAATCAGCCCATTAGATATGAAAAGTGGATTAACAAAACAATTGTGCAGAAAGGTCTGGCTCTGCGTAAGGATTGCTTACATCTGTGCGCTTAGTGCTAGATTGCTTTGGGCTGCTTCGTGAGAGGAAGGAAAAAATGTTTTAATAAACGCTGAAACTAGCGAAAGCATTTTGATGGATATGTCGTAGGAGGGTATGTTCCAACGAAGTGCAAAATAATAAGACAAAAAGGATCAATAGTAGTACTGTACATTTTCCAAAGATATTCTGATCTGAAAGACCTAAATCAAACGGGTTAATTGCATGTGTAGTAAACGTGAACGATCATGAGCTGGCACTATTGACCCATAAAAACTAAACTCCACTTAATCATTTTTTGAGTGTATTGTAAAGGGGAGGGTTGAAAGCTAGGCATAATTATTGAAACAGTTGCAAAATATAACAGTGGGGTGTGCAAAAGGCACTCGAGAACAATAATTTAGATATTACAGTCATGGAGCATTAATTTTTAATAAGCCATTGATTAAACCATACATTTTCGCATTCTTCCCAGTGGAAAAGCAGTCTTCCTGGCTCTTATACCAACATGAGCAATCACACATCTACACAAAACCAGTAAAATAAGGGACAAAGCTACCGACAGGTACCATGAAACCTGTACTTTATTTCAAACTTTCTCATCTTTATAGAACTGTTTGATGAGTTACCTTGAGGGCTGTCACCCCATTAAAAAAAATCTTAGTCACTTAATTTACATAAATTTGTACTTCAATTAAAGACAAGTTTTGAAGAAGAAAACCATATTTTAATTAGTTTTAGATGGTGCATGTGTATGTTCCAGTAGTATTCCTTACAGTGGGAATAAAAAGCTTGCTTTTTTAAGATGGTACCTGCCATCTGTACTTTTAACAAGCGTATTTATTAAACATCTTTCACTTTTTATATGCAAAATGCATTCACAACATACATTGCACGATTAATCAAGGATGCTATTTAGCAGATTAAATCAGTCTTTCAACCACTTAAGTAAATGAAGATTGCAGTCAACTCAAAAATTAACTACATAGGATATAGGTTTTGTTCTGAGCAGTTTTTCCGAGTTGCGTCCTTTGCGCCCAAAGCGCCAGTTCGGGCAGAGGCTTTGCAGAGAGAGGAGCTCTGTTTGCGAGCTTCTCTCTCCTTCTCAGATTATGGTCCCTGATCGCCCGACTGATGCGGGCTGAAGACGGTGGCAAGGAGGACTCGGGCAGCTGGGAGGGCGGGCGGGAGGGCGTCATCCTCAGCAGCTGTTTGGGCCGATTTGGCCCTTAATCAGGTGGGGGGGTGGACGAAGAAGGAATAAAGGGGGGGGATCTAGCGCCCGTTATTATAACGGGATTAAAAATACTAGTTTTCCATAAAAGGATGATCTGTCAGTAACATCTAGCCTTTGGGATCTTCACCATCCCCATCTAAGCCACGTGCAAATAATGTTCCAGCTCTCCATCTTCAGCCTTATAATTAACAAGTCACTGATGGATACAAGTTTGGATTTGACATTTCTGTAAAGCGAAAACAACCTCTCGAGACAAGGGAAAAGATAGCCTACACAGGTAAAGTCAATCCCTGCCCTCTGTCAACCAACAGCTTGGGCATTACCTGATTTGGCATGTCCAGTGAGATACTATACCTTCGTAAAGTAGGATTGTTTACTACACAAATTACACAGGCTGTTGCCACATGTTCTGCAAAAGGGTACATCCAAGAGGCACAAAAGTGTCTTCGTATTGACTAGGAAAAACCTAAGGATTGGTCCTGGAAGAATTCCACATCCATCTGTTGTTCTTCACCAGCCATCCTCTTCTAAATGTGCCCCCTGCTGTGGTGCAAAGTCAATGTCCTTTTTCTGAATATGTGGGGGGTTGTGCCAAGATAGCACAGGAATCAAAGATGCTTGGAAACAGGAATCGAAGGAGCAGCAGTTTTAACTGCAGCATCTGCCATCCAATTACCCTTTGTCACTGGGTCATTTCCCTCTGGTGACCTCTGCTATAGATGATTGCAACCTCTTCTAGTAGTGTAACAGCAGTCTAGAGTTCCCATATCTGTGTCCCATCCTTGTTTCCCACTGTTAAAAATCTTCTTTCTTTCCAAGTGGCCCCATGTGTTGTGTAAAATTATCAGAGCAAGTTCTACATATTCACAAACAAAAAAAGTCCCATCAGCACAGAGATGGTGGGGTTTTTGGCCCCAGTTCACGGCATTTTAACAAAATGAGGAATCCTGCACAGGACTAAACAGGAATAAAGTTTCCAGGAACAAAATCTTCACCGGAGCCTATCTGGGCTCCCACTCAGAAAACACACACACACACACACATATCACCCCTGGAATTAACATAAGGTATTAATAGACACAGTCACACTACATTCTTGTGTGAACAAAACAATGCTGTGGTTTTAACATGTTTAAGGCTTACAGAACAGAAAACATCCATTTTCAAGTAGCCTGTAAATCTACACCTTTTGTTCTTCAGAATCACAGAGGATTTTATAACACCTAAACATATTTAGGGCACACAATCATTTAGCCATAAAACTCAGTTAGCAAAGAAACTCAAAAGGGCAAAAGCTATTACAGTCTTTCACAAAACAGTCTGTAATTCAGCTTACCTTCTCTTTTAACTTACAAGTGCCATTAAACCTTTTTATCATTTCCCAACCAAAATCATTCAGACAGTGCACATTCCTTTCTTCCACTATTCCCCCCTTCTTTTTATCCTCTTCTCCCCAACTGCAAGCAGTTGAAGGAAGGAAGAAGGAAAAAGAAAAAAGGGAAACAAAGCAACCTTTGTTCCCAAGAGGGAGAAGCTACCAAAGAATGTCTGCAAGTTTTCTTAACAGTAGAGATAGCAGCACAGGGGTGGAGGAGCCCTGATGTACTATGTTGCTTGGCAGCAGAGCTGAGCGGGCAGCTTGAGCCAGCAGAGCATGGACACAAAACTCAATCTCCTCTTGACTTGGAATCAGAGCTTGCAAAAGTGCCATGATTCCACCCCCATCTAGCAGCATAGGGATGACAGTTGCAATGAGACAGAGTAGCAACAGGAAATATCAACAAGAGACACATTTCTTTCAGGAGTTCCATCCTGCCTGCATGCATTTTAACAGTGCATGCAGTGGCGAGCGCTTTCCCCCTTGCTCCCCGCTCTTTCCTCTCTGTTGAAGCAGCAAGTAGCTGCTTTGCTTAGAAACAGAACACAGGCATCATGATTTTAGCAAAATGCAATCATCCCTTCCTCTGAATCATAGCCCTCGGGGACCGAATCAGGGAGTACCTTTAAGCATACTGATGCTCCACAATTTTACCAGCTCTTGAGCAGAACAACAATTGCAAAATTCTTCTGAGGGCCACAGACAGTACTACTCCTGACAGGGCATAGTACTGCCATTGATCACGGCAATACATAGTCATTCTTCTCTTCCTGAGCTCAATTTTCCCCATACTGATTCCAACCCTTAAGAATACTCTGCAACGGGGTGCAAGACGTCTCTTTGCACTTCGATACACAGGAACCCATTGCCCTCTCGTTCCGGTCTTACGGTGATGAACCTACTTGGTGCACCTGAGCACCATAGCCTCTCTGCTGCCGGCCTCACTGCACTGTGTTCCCTATTGCGATGGACTCAGCCCCGGGAGAACTGGTCAGCTGACCCCTAGTGCCACTGGCAATTTTCGACCAAGTGGGGATGAGCACCCAACAAATTGCTTGCAACTCGTGGACCGGGTTCCCCTGGTACCACACGGACCCCAGGGATGGCCGGCCAACTCTCCCCAAGCCTTGCCACCCACAGACTACCCGGGAACTAACCAGTCACGTGCCAGGAATGTCTAGAAGGGACTTTATTTCTTACCTGTGTTCTCGGACCCATAGAGAAGTATTTGAAAGGTGGGAAGTTTTTCCTCTATTGGCATCACTCTAAAGTGCTGGAGGGTGCCTCAAGCTGGCCTCCTCGAAAGCTGGACTCCAGACAAAGGGATGCCGGTGCGCGCTGCCCAGCTGTTGAGGGGACCCAGAGGGGCCGCTCACAGGCCAAGTAGTGCAAGGCTGGGGAAGCCGCCTCGCTTGATCCTGGCAAATGAGCCCCCAAATGTTAACCAACGGGTTACTATCTACTTGGTAGACAATAGCCAATTTTGTACATACCAAGGAGGAGAAAACTTTATAGTTAAAGAAGCTTTATTGAATTCTGCAGAGTTAACAAAGTGGCCATCTAGGGGATAGTTCCCAAAGACAAGATGGACCCAAGATGGTGTCCCTCCAAAGCTTTTATACAACAATTGATACATCTGGATACATCATCATTCACAAGAAGCCAGCCAAGTAGTCCGGCCGTACAACTTCATATTAGGCCAACAGGCTTACAATACTACCATTGTTAAAGGAGTGCTTATGCAGCCTCTAGGAGGCAGTTCAGATACCAGCATCATCACCTCTCCTGACCAGTAGGCCAGAACAAAGCAAGGCATAGAGAATACATATTATGTTGCAAGTTACAAGGTCCGCAAGGCACAGAGTATGAGAACCAAAGCATACTAAGCAGATTCTTTCCTACTGACATACATTCAGGAATACAAGATGGAGGGAACACTTGCTCTCTTCAGCTACCATCAAAATGGTGTAGCAAGAGCTCAGTTCTCCATTAACTATATACCCTAGGATCAATACATATAGATCAATATGAAATGCTTAGATTCACGGGTAACAGAGGGAGTGAGAACCATGGGGTGCACGACACAGACCTTCCTCCTCTCCTCTCCTCCCTCCCATCCCTGAGTTTGAAGCCAAACTACTTGTTTCACAAGCAATAAAATTACTTACCCATTTTAATTTGTTTAGACTGAGGCTCTTTCCTTTCCCCAATATTCCTAGCTTCCACTGCCTAAAACTAACAGTTTCTAAAATCAACTAACTACAGAACAAGCACAAACACTTAAATTATTATTTTTTTTAAAGGGAGGGGGGATTTGGCTCAAACTGGGTGTGATATAAGAGCAAATTATCATCTACAGCGACAGAATCACAAGCGAAAACATATAAGGTGGGGTGGGGACACTCAAAGGCTGCCAAATCCCTCTTATACAAGTACCCCTGTTGAAACAAGTAGTTTGGGGAGAAACTACTACTCACAAAGCCGAAGCCTACATATTCAGCGGCTTACTAGCGCAGAGCAGAGCAAGCTCTGCGTCCTAGAAGGAAGAACGAGGAGAGTGCTTGTTGAGGGGGCAGATGCAAGTGGAGGACGATGGAGGGAGGTCTGTGTAGCAGTCCAGGTCCTAAAGCATGTGCTCCATCTGCCGCCCCACAGTCCTCCTCTAGTACCCATGGCGGCACCCCATTGTGGTCACCCTGAGCAGCAGGGCTGCGGCTCCCCACTCGGGGCGAGGGAGGGAGGAAGGCATGAACAGCAGCAGCAGGCAAAGAGGAGCAGGCACCAACCGCCTGAATGCGCTGCTTCGAATGGCAAAACGGCCTTGCGGGGGGTGGGGGTGGGAGCTTCTCCCAGGGCTGGGCAACAACAAGAGAGAGTGTGGGGGGGGGTTGCCACTGCTGGCGGCTGTTGCGAGTCCGTGAAGAAGGGGAACACGCAGCCCGACCACCTCCCCCCACAGCAGCTGTTGTTCACGTGTAGAGACTCTTCCTCTGAATGGTGGCTAAACACATGCCCCCAAGGAGGAAATATTCAGAACAGAGTCTAACATGAACTATCTGCCCGACTCAAGGACTCCTGCGAAAAATATATCTTTCTCCCTCTTCTTTTACAGCACCGGCAAACATCTCCATTAAATGTGGTGGGGGGGAGCAAATTAAATCCTGCTAAAGTAAGCACCACTCTCAGCGACAGATGATCCAAGTGTTCTCCCCACCCCAGACCCCACGAACACACACACTACAAGAGAGAGATAATCATATCTTTGCATTTGAAAGCAGTTTACACTTACTAAGTTTGGACTCACTGGGGGAGTGTGTATGTCTGTGCAAGACTAATCAATCAGCAGCAACTCAATGAAAAACGGGAAACTCCAAATCCAACCAACTTAATGAACGTAGGCAGGCAGCACACACAGTATGAGTACCGAACAGCACACTGCTGCTGGTCTCTCTCTGTCCAACCCACATGGTTGTCTCCTGCGCGCAGGCTGGTTAGGACTGATTCCGGGGTGGGGGCATAGCACACGCTCTCCAGCCAATCAATGGGATTGAAGGAGTGGAATAAAAATTTTAAAAATATATATTTGCGTGTGTGTGGTGGTGCTTGGGGGTGGGGCATGGCAGCCATTTGGCGCCCCCTGCAGTTGCCTGCCTCCCCCTGGTTATGCTTCTGCCCGTAGTTCTTCTGTATACCAAGGGGCCAGTTTTGAACCAGGTCAGAGAGGACGCTTAGGAGCAATCATGTCTACTGCCCCAGTGAGTTTGCTATTCCAATTCTCCACCAGGGCATCAACAGGATCACCAGCAGAGCGAACACTAAATCCCGCCAAGGCTCCTTGAAATCCTGTTGGATCCAATAACCTTCTCGGGCGGATCATCCTAATAGGTCCCTCGCCCCTGTGAAGGTGGGAAGCGATTGTGAGTCCAACCTTAACCAGATGGTGGTCTGTCCATGACAATGGGGAAATCACAGGATTCCCCACCCACGGAACACCACCCTGATCAGAGTGAAAGACCAAATCAAGCGTGTGACCAGCAATGTGTGTCGACTCCAAGACCACTTGGGATAGGCCCATAGTCGTCATGGCTGTTGGAAATTCTCTGTGGTGAGAGAATCCCTTTCTCATTATAGAGGCACAACACAGCGGATTTAGTTAGGATGAGTGTATGCTGAGGGTAAAGTAACTTGGAGCCAATTCATAGTTTCAAATCAATATATAAGGCATTTATTAAGGAACTCCATTCTAGATAGGAAAGTGAGGAGTTAGGATCTCTATCTATCTAGCTGGATGCAGATAGATTCTGCATCTTCTCTACACACATGGTGCAGGGAGAGAGGCTTGCCATGTTGCAAGGTAGAAGGGCAGGTAGGGAAGAGAGAGAGGAAGGAAGTTAATCCCTGAGATTAGCAATCTACATATCCAAAGGGATAGTGTCACAACAGTGGAGAAGGGGTGACCAATGTCTTGACCTTCTAGCCCTCTGACTTACTAGTCTGTCCTCCACTGTCTGAGACAAGAGACAGCGCAAAGTCCTTTAACTTCCAACACCTCTCGATGTCTCATGACTCAGTTTACAAGATCCATTTTCTCTCTCAGCTTTTCAAAGCGGGGTCTTGGTAGTGGCCTAGTGAGTATGTCTGCAAGCATTTCATTTGTTGGGCAGTAGATCAGCTTGATTAGTCCATCCTTCTGCAGACTTCTCACTACATGGTACTTCACATCAATATGTCTGGTACGCCCCTTTACATCTTCTTGTTTGGAGAGTTGAATGCAGCTTTGGTTGTCTTCATACACTGGTATGGGCTGTGGTACATCTGTACCTAGGTCCTTCAGTAGTTGACACAGCCATTGTATCTTGTGACAGCCCTGTGCAGCTGATACATATTCCGCTTCAGTGGTTGATGATGCTACTATGTCTTGCTTTGTGCTTGACCAGCTTATGGCTCCATCTCCATAGAAAATTATGTAACTGCTGGTGGATTTCCTTTCTGTTAGATCTCCACCCCAGTCTGCATCTATGTATGCTTCTAGTTTTGGTTGACTGTTAGCTGGTAGCTTGAGCTTAAAGTGTGCAGTACCCTTTAGGTACCTGACAAGTCTATTAATTGCATTCCAGTCCTTGACTGTTGGTGATGCAGTCTTTCTGCAATGTAAGCCAACTGCTGTACTAATATCTGGCCTAGTGAGTGTACTAATGTATAAAAGCTTACCCAATTCTTCACGATATCTATGGTTGTCAGATAGTGGCTCAGTTTGATCTTCTTGCTTTAGGTAGTTCACTTCCATTGGAGTTGGTGTAGGATTCGCATTTTCCAGTCTGAGCAGGTTTATCAAGTCTTTAATTTTCTGTTCTTGGTTGATGAGGAAACTTCCATCTTTTTCTCTTTGTACTTGAATGCCCAAGTAGTGTGCAATGTTGCCAAGTCGCTTGACTTCCACATCTCTGTTCAGATGATGCATGATTTCCTTGCTGTGATCTGGATTTTCATAGGCAAGAATCAAATCATCAACAGACGCCAAAATGTAGGTCCACTTGCCATCTATGCACCTTGTGTACAGGCAGGGACCCGCGTTGCTTCTTTTGGAGTTTGCTTGAAGCAGCATATCATTTAGTTTTATGTTCCATGATCTGGCAGCCTGTTTTAAACCATAAATGCTCTTTTGCAGTTTGCATACATAGTCCTCTTTGCCTTTCTCTAAGAAACCTGGTGGTTGTTGCATGTAAATGTCCTCTTCCAGTTCGCCATGCAAGAATGCAGTTCTCACATCTAGGTGTTCAACATGCATTCCTTTGCTAGCAGCAATACTTAACAGAGTCCTTACTGTGGTATGTTTAACCACTGGTGCAAAGGTTTCATCATAATCTTCTCCATATTTCTGTGAATATCCTTTTGCTACTAACCTGGCTTTGTAGCACTGAATCTCACCATCAGCATCATGTTTGAGTTTGAAAACTCATTTGCAGCCTATAACTTTCCTTCCTTGAGGTAACTTAGTAAGAGTCCAGGTTTTGTTTTTCTGTAGAGCCTCAAGCTCTTCAATTGCAGCTTGTTTCCACTTCTGGGCTTCTGGTTGTTGTAGCTGGGATATTTCCTCCCATGATGAGGGTTCTGGTTGTTCCGCCGTTCTTGTGAGGTAGGACAGTCTTGGAGCTGGAACACCTCTGTTTGAGCATGTTGATTGCCTCGCCTCACCCTCTCTCGTATCTCCCATTATCTCAGGTGCATCTGGTGGATCGCTGGGGGTCTCTGTGTCGACTGTGGTTGGATCTGGATCTGCTGTCTCCTCCTCCTCAATTCCTCTGAGATCAGGAAGCATAATCAGGGTGTTTGGTCTGGTTGCTTGCTTTGGTGTAGGCCCCTCTGAAGGTGTAGCTCTTTCATTCTCATCAAAATACACCGCTCTGCTTATGGTTATCTTGTTGGTGTCAGGATCCAGAATTCTGTAGCCTTTGGATTGTGCTGAGTAGCCTACAAAAATCCCTTTTGTAGCCCTAGCCCCTAACTTAGTCACTTTTTCCTTTGGGATGTATGAGTAAGCCGTGCTTCCAAAGACACGCAGATGCGTCATGGATGGCTTATGACCATGCCAAAGTTCATATGGTGTTGTTCCTACAGGCTTTGTGTGCATTCTGTTTTGTATGTATGCAGCAGTCATGATGCCTTCTCCCCAGAGTTTCTGTGGGAGGTGTGCATCAGCAAGCATGCATCTTACCATATCCAGTAGACTGTTCTTTCTTTCTGAGATTCCATTTTAGGATGGGCTGTAAGCTACCGTGGTTTGATGCACGATTCCATGTTCTCTCAGGTACTGCTGTGTGGTGCTGGACATATATTCTCCTCCATTGTCTGTGCGCAGGATCTTTGGCTTCCAGCCAAATTTGTTGCTTGCCATGGCCACGTAGTCCTGTAGTTTCTCGAGCATCTGTGATTTCTCCTTTAGTAGAAATACAACTGAATATCGTGAGAAATCATCTGTGATTGTTAAAAAATATTTTTGATTACCTATGGTTGCTGGTAGTGGTCCAAATATATCGCTGTGGATCAGCTCCAGGGGTCTTCTGGTCTTCCTTTCACTCTGCTTAGGAAATGGCTTGTTAACTGCTTTGGACTCAAGACAACAAACACAGTTAGTTACAATGTCACATGGTACAAAATCAATGCCATTAGCTAATCCCTTTTCCTTCATGTTCTGGATTGACTCATAGCTCCTGTGTCCTAGGCGTCTATGCCACAGCTGCAAGCAGTTTTCATGCAGGCATGACTTAGCAAGGTTCACTTCACTAGGCTGGTATGCCTCAGGTTTAGACTGGGCTGGTCTTTCTCTGTCTGTCTTTGATACAGGTTGCTCCTGCACACTATAAAGGCCTTTGCATTTAGAGCCTGCAAGGCAAACTTCTCCATTCTGGCTAACAACACATTGTCCATTTGTAATATACAGTTCACAGCCTTGTTTCTCTAGCTTGGATATTGAAATCAAGGAGCTTGAGAAGTCAGGGATATACAAAACATCTTTAAGAAAAAAATGGTTTAACAGATCCATCCAGTAACATACAATACAAAATTCCTTCGCCTTTCTTCTTGGCTTTAATTGTAGTATTATTGCCCAAATAAACAGTCTCTTCAGGAATATCAAACAGTTCAGTATAGAAACCTAAATTATTTGAAATATGGACTGAAGAACCAGTATCAAAACTGAACTTTTCATCGCTTTGCATCAGGCAAACATTAAAACTCTTGTTCGAATATCTTTCTGTATGCTTAAAATCCTGATTCAAATTTCTCTCAGTAAAATCAATCCTTCTTGTCTGATTCTTGGGATAGTTCGCCACCTTGTGGCCAAATTGTTTACACAGAAAACATCTAAAGGCATTAGTCCCAGTTGGCCTCATTTCAGGAGCAGTCTCCCTGCTGGCGGTCATGTGACCTCTCTCTCTGGACTGAGTTTCCTTGGCAACGAAGCCAGACCTCTTTGTATGTAAATGTGGGGGGCCCATGCGATTTCCCTTGCAGTATGCCCTCCCCACCTTGGGTTTCCTCTGGAATGATCAATTGTTGCTTTAAGAGCAAACTTACTTGCCAATTCACTTTCGTAGCGAGAATTCAAAACTTTTCTTCTGTTTGCTTCAGAAGATAATGTTTCCACTGCTTTCTCAAAGCTTAGACCGGTCTGGATTTTCAATTGCCCAATTATATTGCTATAGCTGGGGGGCATGCTTAGGAACAGAGCTTCCAGCTTCTGACTCTCTGTAAATTCCTCCCCCGCTGCTTTAAAATGAAAAAAGAAATCTTCCAGAAATCCCATAAATGTGGCAAAACAGTCCCCATCTTTATACTGGAGATCCTGCATTTTCTTTCTCAAGTTAAAGGTGTATACCCACCCCTTCTTCATATGCAAGGAATCTAGCTTGCTTAGCATTTCCCTGGAGGTTCCAAGATCACATATCATGTAAAGATAATTTTTACTCACAGAAGCTGCGATCAAAGCTCTAGTTTTAGAATCCTTGAGTAGCCATTTTTCTTTGGCAGTCTTCTCAGCAGCTGTGGTTCCATCTGCAGGGGAGTCCTCCTCAGGACTTTCTCTAGTCCTTCTGCTTTCAGTGCAAGCCTCAATCTGGTTTTCCATTCCAAATAATTGTCTGCGTTCAGGATAGTCAGCCTGATTTTTCCCTGTAAGTAAGCAACCATCCTCACTGGCTCCAGAAGGCAGTTGCTGCAGGTTAGCAATTCAAAGTGTCCACGCTAGATCCCACTGGATCTCCTGGAACAAACCTAACTCTCTAGTTGCAGTACATGCAGCTCAAAATACTGGGCTCCCATAACCTGTTGGAAATTCTCTGTGGTGAGAGAATCCCTTTCTCATTATAGCAGAGTGCACAGAGGCACAACACAGCGGATTTAGTTAGGCATGTGTGTATGCTGAGAGTTAAGTAACTTGGAACCAATTCATAGTTTCAAATCAATATATAAGGCATTTATAAAGGAATTCCATTCTAGATAGGAAAGTGAGGAGTTAGGATCTCTAATCTATCTATCTAGCTGGATGCAGATGGATTCTGCATCTTCTCTGCACACATGGTGCAGGAAGAGGAGCTTGCCATGTTGCAAGGTAGAAGGGCAGGTAGGGAAGAGAGAGAGAAAGGAAGTTAGTCCCTGAGATTAGCAATCTACATATCAAAGGGATAGCATCAGAGCAGTGGAGAAGTGATGACCAATGTCTTGACCCTCTAGCCCTCCGACTAGTCTGTCTGAGACAAGAGACAGCGCAAAGTCCTTTAACTTCCAACAATGGCCGCTATGAACTCCTGAGCCACACTGGACAAATTGGTCCCAAAGTGAACATTGAAGTCACCCAGCACCACAAGCCTGGGAGACTCCAACACCAAGCCCGAGACCAAGTCCATCAGCTCAGTTAGGGACTCTGATGAGCAGCAGGGCGATCGGTACACCAACAGAAGTCCCAGTCTATTCCTGATCCCCAGACTTAAGTACTCACATTCAATATGGTCCAACACTCTAAAAGGGATCCTGGTAAGAGAAAGGTTATTCTTATAGACTACAGCCACTCCACCTCCCCGCCCACGGTCCCTCACCCGCTCCTCAACAGAGTAGCCTGGAGAAAGAAGCTGAGACCACACTAGGCCCCCAGCCTCCCCCAGCCTCCCCCAGCCAGGTCTCTGTAATACATACCAGGTCGGCACTTTCATCCAGAATCAAATCATGGATGGTTACTGATTTGTTCTGGACCGACCTGGCATTACAGAGGAGCAAGGTGAGGTTCCAAGGATGATCGGCTCTGCTCCCCAAGGTCAAAAAGCTGGCAGGACAGCCAGAAGGGAAAAAAGCTATTAGATTTCCAAGTCCCCTTCCCCTGTAATGGCCCGCTGACCTGCCAACATTCCTTCTTCTGTTCCCCACCATGACAGGAATGGCCGCTCCACAGTCAGTGGACAGACCCCCTGTCTCCCCATCTCCAGTTAAGCCCAGACATATTCTCAGGAAGTCTCACCCAGAACAAATTAAAACAGAAGCTTCACTATTAAATGCCACCCCCATACAAATACCTAGGCCAAAAGACCTGGCCCTCACCCTCGCTGTCCCCCAAAGTGGCTCCCCCAAAGGGGCAACCCCCTTTGGTGTCACCCCTTTGGTGGCAACCACTCTGGTGGCGGTTCCACTGCCACTGGCAGAAGCCTATATAACCCTGAGCAGGCAGCTCTGGGCAGCTGGGATGCAGGAAACTGCCAGGTCACCCTCCTCCCCGTCCCCAATCCTGCAAGGCCTCACCTCAGCACTAGGGGTGTGCATGGTCCGGTGCACCCCTGGTCCGGCACAGGGGGGACTGTTCTTTAAGCGGGGGGGGGGGGGTGGTAGTACTTACACCAGCCGCCGCTCTTCCCCCTCCGGCGCTGGTCATTTGAAAAATCTTCTTGGGGTGGCAGAGTTCCTCCCTGTCGCCCCTGCCCCCGTCATTGTTTGTAAAGCCTTAACAGAGACAAGCGCTAGCGGCGCGCATGCACCCTGGGCGTTGTGTGCGTCTCTGACACTGCTGCGCACGCCGTGATGTATGTGGCGCGCACGGCAGCATCAGAGACGAGCGCATGCAACGGGTTTTTAGCCACCCCCCAAAGAGAAATTTTTAGCCACACCCCGAAGAGGAAATTTTAGCCACACACCCCCAATTTTTAGACACCCCCCAGAGAGGTGTTTTTAGCCACCCACCAAATTTTTAGCCACCCCCCCCCGGAGAGGCATTCTTAGCCAAAGCCAGGAGAAGCGTTTTTACCACCCCCCGAAGAGGAATACTTAGCCACCCCCCAGAGAAGCGTTTTTGGCCACCACCTGGAGAGGCGTTTTTAGCCACGACCCAGAGAGGAGTTTTTAGCCACCCCCAAAAGAGGTGTTTTTAGCCACCCCCCAAAGAGGTAATTTTAGCCACCCCCTGGAGAGGCATTCTTAGCCACCCCCAGAAGAAGCGTTTTTACCAGACCCAAAGAGGAATATTAAGCCACCCCCTGAAGACGCGTTTTTAGCCACCCCCCGGAGAGGCGTTTTTAGCCACCCCCCGGAGAGGCGTTTTTAGCCACCCCAAGGAGAGGCGTTTTTAGCAAACCCCCGGAGAGGGATTTTTAGCCACCCCGTGGAGAGGGAAAAACTCTTCGCCAGGGGGTGGCTAAAAACGCCTTTCCGGGGGGAGGCTAAAAACGCCTCTCCGGGGGTTGGCTAAAAACGCCTTTCTGGGGGGTGGCTAAAAACTCCTCTCTGGGGGTGGCTAAAAATGCCTCTCCGGTGGGAGGCTAAAAATGTCTCTTCGGGGGGTGGCTAAAAACTCTTCTCCGGCAGGTGGCTAAAAACCCCTCTCGGGGGGGTGGCTAAATACCCTTCTCCGGGGGGTGGCTAAAAAGTCCTCTCGGGGGGGTGGCTAAAAACGCCTCTCCGGGGGGTGGCTAAAAACGCGTCTTCGGGGGGAGTCTAAAAATGCATCATTGGGGTGTTGCTACATATTTCTCTTTGGAGGGGTGGTGAAAACGCTTCTCCGGGGGGTGGCTAAGAATTCCTCTCTGGGGGGTGGCTAAAATACCCCTTTGGGGGTTCCTAAAAATTCGGTGGTTGGCTAAAAATGCCTCTCCGAGGGGTTGCTAAAAATGCCTCTTTGGGGGGTGGCCTAAAACCCCTCTCCTGGGGGTGGCTAAAAACCCCTCTCCGGGGGGTGTCTAAAAACACCACTCCGGGCGGTGGCTAAAAACGCCACTCTGGGGGGTGGCAAAAAACGCCCCTCCAGGGGGTGGGAAAAAAGACCTCTCCGGCGGGTGGATAAAAACTCCTCTCCGGGGCGTTGCTAAAAATGCCTTGCCAGGGCGTGGCTAAATAATTCTCTTCGGGGGGTCGTAAAAACTCTTCTACGGGGAGTGGCCAAAAATTCCTCTTGCAGGGGTGGCTAAAAACACCTCTCCGGGGGTGGTGGCTAAAAACGCCTCTCAGGGGCGTGGCTTAATATCTCTCTTCGGGGGGGTCGTAAAAACTCTTATCCAGGGGGTGGCCAAGAATCCCTATCGAGGTGGGTGGCTAAAAGCCCATCTCCGGGGCTTGGCTAAAACCCCATCTCCGGGGGTGGCTAAAAATGCCACTCTGGGGGGTGGCTAAAAACTCCTCTCCGGGGGGTGGCTAAAAACGCCTCTCCGGGTGGTGGCTAAAAACGCCTTTCCGGGGCGTGGCTAAAATCGCCTCTCCGGGTGGTCGCTAAAAACGCCTCTCCAAGGCGTGACTAAAAACGCCTCTCCAGGGCGTGGCTAAAAACGCCTCTCCGGGGGGTGGCTACAAATGCCTCTCCTAGGCGTGGCTAAAAATGCCTCTTCAGAGTGTGGGTAAATATTTCTCTTCAGGGTATTGTGAAAACGCTTCTCCGGGGGGTGGCTAAAAACCCCTCTCCAGTGGGTGGATAAAAACCCCTGTCTGGGAGGTGGCTAAAAACCCCTATCCATGGGGTGGATAAAAACGCCTCCCTGGGGCGTGGCTAAAAATGCCTCTCCGGATGGTGGCTAAGTATTCCTCTTCGGGGGGTGGTAAAATTGCTTCTCCGGGCGGTCGCTAAGAATACCTCTCCGGGGGGGTTGCTAAAAATTTCTGTTTGGGGGTGGCTAAAAATTCCTCTTCGGGGGGTGGCTATAAATACGGGGGGTGGCTAAAATACCTCTCCGGGGGTGGCTAAAAACGCCTCTTCGGAGGGTGGCAAAAAACTCTTCGTGGTGGGAAAAACGCCTCTTCAGGGGATGGCTAAAAACCCTTCTCCGGGGGTTGGCTTAAAATCGCTCTCCGGGGGATGGCTCTAAACACCTATCTGGGGTGATGTTGGCTAAAAACGCCTCTTCGAGGGTTCGCAAAAAACGCTTCTTCGGGGGGTAGTAAAAAACTCCTCTTTGGGGCATGGCAAAAAATGCCTCTTCGGGGGATGGCTAAAAATCCCTCTCCGGGAGGTGGCTAAAAATCCCTCTTCAGGGGGTGGCTAAAAACGCCGATTTTGGGGATGGCAAAAAAAGCCTCTCCGGGAGGTGGCAAAAAACACCTCTCAGGTGTTGGCTAAAAACTCCTCTTTGAGGGGGTGGCTAAAAACGCCTCTCCGGGGGTTGGCTAAAAACTACTCTTAGGGGGGTGGCAAAAGACGCCTCTTCCGTGGCTGGCTAAGAACGCCTTTCTGTGGGGTGGCTAATAACGCCTCTTCGGGGGTTGGCTAAAAATCCCTTTCAGGGGGGTGGCTAAAAACTCCTCTTCGTGGGGTGGCAAAAAACACCTCTCCAGGGGTTGGGTAAAAGCTACTAGGGTTAGGGTTAGGGTTAGGGTCAGGGTCAGGGTCAGGGTCAGGGTCAGGGTCAGGGTTAGGGGTTACGGTTACGGTTACGGTTACGGTTATGGTTTGGGTTAGGGTGGTAAAAAAAGCCTCTTCAGGAGGTGGCTAAAAACGACTCTTCGGGGGATGGCTAAAAACGCTTCTTCAGGGTTAGGGTTAGGGTTAGGGTGGTAAAAAAAGCATCTTCGGGAGGTGGCTAAAAACGCCTCTTCGGGTGATGGCTAAAAACTCCTCTTTGAGGGGTGGCTAAAAACACCTTTCCGGGGGTTGGCTAAAAACTACTCTCTGGGGGGTGGAAAAATACACCTCTTCCGGGGGTGGCTAAGAACGCCTCTTCGGGGTTTGGCTAAAAACACATCTCCTGGCTGTGGCTAAAAACGCCTCTCTGCAGGGAGGCAAAAAAATCTCTCTTGGGGGGTAACAAGAAACACCTCTTTGAGGGTTGGCAAAAAAGCCTCTTCAGGGGGTTCCAAAAACTGCCTCTACCGGGGGGGGGTCGAAAAAATGCCTCTTCAGGGGATGGCTAAAAATCCCTCTCCAGGGGGTGGCTAAAAACCCCTCTCCAGGGGGTGGCTAAAAACGACTCTTCGGGGGGTGGCAAAAAACGCCTCTTCCGGGGGTGGCTAAAAACTCCTGTCCGTGAGGTGGCTAAAAATGCCTTAGAGGGTTGGCAAAAAATGCTTTTTCGGGGGGTGGCAAAAAACTCCTCTTCGGGGGATCAAAAATAGAGCCTCTTCCGGTGATGGCTAGAAACACCTCTTCGGGGGTGGCAAAAAATGCCTCTTAGGGGAGTGGCAAAAAACGCCACTTCAGGGGTGGCTAAAAATCCCTCTCTGGGGGTGGAAAAAACGCCTCTTCGGGGGATGGCTAATAATCCCTCTCTGGCGGGTGGCAAAAAACGACTCTCCGGGGGGTGGATAAAAACGCCTCTCCAGGCGGTGGCTAAAAATGCCTCTTCGGGGTGTGGCTAAAAACGCCTCTTCAGGGGGTGACTAAAAATGCCACTTTTTGTGGTGGCAAAAAAACCTCTCTGGGGGGGTGACTAAAAACACCTCTCAGGGGGTGGCTAAAAACCCCTCTCCTGGGGGTGGCTAAAAACACCACTCCGGGCGGTGGCTAAAAACTCCACTCCGGGGGGTGGCAAAAAATTCCCCTCTTGGGGGTGGCAAAAAAGGCCTCTCCGGCGGGTGGCTAAAAACTCTCCGGGGCATGGCTAAAAATGCCTCGCCGGGGCGTGGCTAAATAATTCTCTTCGGGGGTCGTAAAAACTCTTCTACGGGGGTGGCTAAGAATTCCTCTTGAGGGGGTGGCTAAAAAACCCTCTCCGGGGGTGGCTAAAAAACGCCTCTCGAGGGTGTGGCTTAATATTTCTCTTCGAGGGGTTCGTAAAAACTCTTATATGGGGGGGTGGCCAAGAATACCTATCGAGGTGGGTGGCTAAAAGCCCCTCTCCGGGGGGTGGCTAAAAACCCGTCTCCGGGGGGGCTAAAAATGCCACTCCAGGGGTGGCTAAAAACGCCTCTCTGGGGGGTGGCAAAAAACACCTCTCCGGGGGGTGGCAAAAAAGGCCTCTCCAGCAGGTGGCTAAAAACTCCTCTCCAGGGCGTGGCTAAAAATGCCTCTCCAGGGCATGGCTAAATAATTCTCTTCAGGGGGTCGTAAGAACTCTTCTCCGTGGGGTGGCTAAGAATTCCTCTTGAGCGGGGTGGCTAAAAATACCTCTTCGGGGGGGTGGCAAAAAACCCCTCTCCGGGGGGTGGCTAAAAACACCTCTGTGGGGGGTGGCTAAAAACTCCTCTCCGGTGGGTGGCTAAAAACGCCTCTCAAGGTGGCGGCGGCTAAAAACGCCTATTTGTGGGGTGGCTAAAATCTGCTCTCAGGGGGGGCGGCTAAAATGCCTCTCCGGGGGGCAGCAAAAAACGCCACTTTGGGGGGGATGGCTAAAAACTCCTCTCTGGGGGGTGGCAAGAACTCTTCTAAAATGCCTCTTCGGGGGGGTGGATAAAAATGCCTTTCGGTGTGGTTGTGGCTAAAAACGCCACTTCGGCGGGTGGCTAAAAACTCTTCTCCGTGGGTCGGCTAAAATGCCTCACTGGGGTGTGGAAATAAACACCCCTCCAGGGGGTGGATAAAAGCGCCTAACCGGGGGGGTGGATAAAAACGCCTCTCCTGGGGGTTGCAAAAAACACCTGTTCGGGGGGTCGGCTAAAAACGCCTCTATGGGTGGTGGCTAAAAACGCCACTTTTGGGGGTGGCAAAAAAACCTCTCCGGGGGTGGCTAAAAACACCTCTCAGGGGGTGGCTAAAAACACCACTCCGGGCGGTGGCTAAAAACTCCCCTCCGGGGGGTGGATAAAAACGCCTCTCCAGGGGGTGGCAAAAAATTCCCCTCCGGGGGGTAGCAAAAAAGGCCTCTCTGGCGGGTGGCTAAAAACGCCTCTCAAGGTGGTGGTGGCTAAAAATGCCTATTTGGCTAAAAAGTGGCTAAAAAGTGGCTAAAAAGTGGCTAAAAACTGCTCTCGGGGGGGTGGCTATAATGCGTCTCCAGGGGCAGCAAAAAATGCCACTTTTTGGGGGTGGCTAAAAACTCGTCTCCTGGGGGTGGCAAAAACTCTTCTAAAATGCCTCTTCGGGGGGTGGATAAAAATGCCTTTCGGTGTGGTTGTGGCTAAAAAAGCCACTTCGGCGGGTGGCTAAAAACTCTTCTCCGTGGGTCGGCTAAAATGCCTCACTGGGGTGCGGCAATAAACACCCGTCCGGGGGGTGGATAAAAGCGCCTAACCGGGGGGTGGATAAAAACGCCTCTCCTGGGGGTTGCAAAAAACACCTGTTCAGGGGGGTCAGCTAAAATCGCCTCTCTGGGGGGTGGCTAAAAACGCCTCACCGGGGGGTGGCTAAAAACGCCTCTCCGGGGGGTGGATAAAAACACCACTTAGGGGGATGGCTAAAAACGCCTCTTCGGGGGGTGCCTAAAAACGCCTCTCCGGGGGCTGGCTAAAAACACCTCTCTGGGGGGTGGCTAAAAACGCCTGTCCGGGGCATGGCTTAAAATGCTTCTCCGGGGGGTGGCTAAAAATGCCGCTCCGGGGCATGGCTTTAAACACCTCACCGGGGGGTGGCTAAAAACGACTCCTCGGGGGGTGGCTAAAAACGCCTCTCCGGGGGGTGGCTAAAAACACCTCTCCGGGGGGTGGCTAAAAACACCTCTCCGGGGGGTGGCTAAAAACACCTCTCCGGGGGGTGGCTAAAAACGCCTATCTGGTGGGTGGCTAAAAACGCCTCTCCGGGGGGTGGCTAAAAACTCCTCTGAGGGGGGTGGCAAAAAACACCTCTCCGGGGGTTGGCTAAAACCTACTCTTCGGGGTGTGGCAAAAAACGCCTCTTCCAGAGGTGAGTAAAAATCCTTCTCCGGGGGGTGGCAAAAAACACCTCTTGGGGGATGGTTAAAAATCCCTCTCCGGGGGGTGGAAAAAAGCCTCTTCGGGGGATGGATAAAAACGCCTCTCCTGGCGGTGGCTAAAAACGCCTCTTTGGGGGGTGGATAAAAATGCCTCTTTGGGGGGTGGCTAAAAACGTCGATTTGGGGGGTGGCTAAAAACACCTCACCGGGGGTTGGCTAAAAACTACTAGGGTTAGGGTCAGGGTCAGGGTCAGGGTCATTGTCAGGGTTAGGGTTAGGGTTAGGGTTAGGGTCAGGGTCAGGGTCAGGGTCAGGGTCAGTGGTTAGGGGTTAGGGTTGGGGTTGGGGTTAGGGTTACGGTTACGGTTACGGTTACGGTGGTAAAAAAAGCCTCTTTGTGTGGTGGCTAAAAACGCCTCTTCGGGGGGTGGCTAAAAACGCCTCTCCGTGGGGAGGCAAAAAAGTCTCTCTGGGGGGTAACAAAAAACACCTCTTTGGGGGTTGGCAAAAAATGCCTCTTCAGGGGGTTCCAAAAACCGCCTCTCCGGGCGGGTAAAAAAAAACGCCTCTTCAGGGGATGTCTAAAAATCCCTCTCCAGTGGGTGTCTAAAAATCCGGGGGGTGGCTAAAAATCCCTCTCCAGGAGGTGGCTAAAAACGCCTCTCCAGGGGGCTGCTAAAATCGCCTCTCCGGGGGGTGGCTTAATTTCCCTTTCCTCGGGGTAGCTAAAAATGCCTCACCGGGGGTTGGCTAAAAACGCCTCTCCGGAGAATGATTAAAAACACCTCTTCGGTGGGTGGCAAAATTCTCCTCTCCGGGGTGTGGCTAAAAATCCTTCTCTGGGAGGTGGCTAAAAACGCCTCTTCGGGCGGTGGCAAAAACCGCCTCTTCGGGGGGTGGCTAAAACGCCTCCCAGAGAGGTCTTTTTTGGCACCCCCCAGAGAGTGGTTTTTAGCCACCCCCGGAGAGGGATTTTTAGCCAGCCCACGGAGACGCGTTTTAGAAACCTCCCGAAGAGACGATTTTAGCCAACCCCCGAAGAGGCATTTTTAGCCAACCCCGGAGAGGCGTCCTTAGACACCCCCTAAAGAGGCGTTTTAGCCATCCCCCGAAGAGGCTATTTTAGCCAACCTCCGGGGAGGCATTTTTAGCCACCCCCCGGTGAGACGTTTTTAGCCACCCCCTGGAGAGGGATTTTTAGCCACCCACTGGAGAGGGATTTTTAGCCACCCCCTAAGACGGATTTTTATCCCCCCCCCCGGGGAGGTATTTTTAGCCATCCCCCGATGAGGCGTTTTTTTGCCACACCTCAAATAGGCGTTTTAGCCACACCACGAAGTAGCGGTTTTTGCCACCCCTCGAAGAGGTGTTTTTAGCCACCCCCCGGAAAGGCATTTTAGCAACCTTCCGAAGAGACGATTTTAGCCAACCCCCGAAGAGGCATTTTTAGCCACCCCCGGAGAGGCGTCCTTAGCCACCCCCCAAAGTTTTGTTCTTAGACACCCCCCAAAGAGGCGTTTTAGCCATCCCCGAAGAGGCTATATTAGCCACCCTCCAGAGAGGGGTTTTTAGCCACCCCCCAGTGAGACGTTTTTACCCACCCCCAGGAAAGGGATTTTTAGCCACCCCCTGAGATGGATTTTTAGCCACCCCCTGGGGAGTGTTTTCTAGCCATCCCCCACACCTCGAAGAGGCTATTTTAGCCACCCCCCGGAAAAGCGTTTAAGCCACCCCCCGGTGAGGCATTTTTAGCCACCCCCCCGGAAAGGAGTTTTTAGCAACCCCCCGGAAAGGAGTTTTTAGCCACCCCCGGAGAAGCGTTTCAGCCACCCTGCGAAGAGGCATTTTTTGCCACCCCTAAAAGTGGCGTTTTTAGCCACCCCCCCGGAGAGGGATTTTTAACCATCCCCCGAAGAGTCGTTTTTAGCCACCCACCGGAGAGGCATTTTTTGACACCCCTGGTAGAGGGATTTCTAGCCACTCCACGGAGAGGCGTTTTTAGCAATCCCCCGAAGAGGCGTTTGTTGCCACCCCCCAAAGAGGAGTTTTTTGCCACCCCCCGAAGAGGAGTTTTTAGCCACGCCCCGGAGAGGCGTTTTTAGCCACGCCCCGGTGATGCTTTTTTAGCCATCCCCGAAGAGGCGTTTTCAGCCACCCCCAGGAGAGGCGTTTTTTGCCTCCCCCTGGATAGGCATTTTTAGCCACCTCTCAGAGAGGGATTCTTAGCCATCCCCCGAAGAGGGATTTTTAGCCATCCCCCCCCCCAAGAGGGATTTTTAGACATCCCCCCCCACAGAGAGGGATTTTTAGCCACCCCCCAGAGAGGGATTTTTAGCCATCCCCCGAAGAGGGATTTTTTGCCACTCCCCAAAAAGTTTTTAGCCACCCCCCAAGAGGGATTTTTAGCTATCCCCAAAGAGGCGTTTTTTCCCCACTCCCTGAAGAGGTGTTTTTAGACACCGCCCTGAGAGGTGTTTTTAACCACCCCCCAGAGAGTCATTTTTTGCCACCACCCGAAGAGGTGTTTTTTGCCAACCCTGAAGAGGAGTTGTTAACCACCGCCTGGACAGCGGTTTTTAGCCACCCCTCAGAGAGGACTTTTTAGCGGACCCCCAGAGAGGGATTTTTAGCCACCACCCCCGGGAAGGAGTTTTTAGCCACCCCCGGGAGAGGCATTTTTTGCCATCCCACAATGAGGCTTTTTTTGCCAACCCCCAAATAGGCATTTTTAGCCACCCCCCGTGAGAGGGGTTTTTAACCACCCCCCTGAAAAGCATTTTTAGCCACCCCCCGGAGTGGTGTTTTTTTTCCACCCCTGAGAGGTGTTCTTAGCCACCCCCTGGAGAGGCTTTTTTTGCCACCACCACCCCCCAATCAGCATTTTAAGCCACCCCCCAAAGAGTCTTTTTTAGCCACCCCCCGAAGAGGAGTTTTTAGCCACCCCCCAGAGAGACATTTTTAGCCACCCCCAGAAATGGATTTTTAGCCACCCCCCAGAGAGGTTTTTTTAGTCACCCCCCTTAGAGGTATTTTTAGCCACCCCCCAGAGTGGGATTTTTTGCCAACCCCTGAAGAGTGATTTTTTGCCACTCCCCAAAGAGGTATTTTTTGCCACCCCCGAAGAGGTGTTTTTAGCCAACCCCCAAAGAGGAATTTTCAGCCCCTCCCCGAGATGATTTTTTTTCCAACCCCCGGAGAGTCGTTTTTAGCCACCCCCAGGAGAGGCGTTTTTTGTGTCCCCCCGGAGGGGCGTTTTTAGCCACCCCCCGGAGAGGGATTGAGAAGGGAACCTCTCCTGGGTGTGGTTATAAACGCCTCTCCCGGGGGTGGCTAAAAACGCCTCTCCGGGGGGTGGCTAAAAACAACACTCGGGGTGGTGGCTAAAAACGCCTCTCCAGGGGGTGGCTAAAAACAACTCTCTGGGGGGTGGCTAAAAATGCCTCTCCGGGGTGGTGGTGGCTAAAAACGCCTCTCCGGGTGAATGGCTAAAAACCCCTCTCCGGGGGGTGGCTTACAACCCCTCTCTGGGCTTGCTGGGGGTACTACTCCGGGGGGGTAGCTGAAAACGCCTCTCAGGGGGGTGTCTAAAAATGCCTCTGGGGGGGTGGCTAAAAATCCCTCTCCGGGGGTGGCTAAAAATGACTCCTTGGGGGGTGGCTAGAAACGACTCCACGGAGGGTGGCTAAAAGCGCCCCTATGGGGCGTGGCTAAAAACACCTCACCGAAGGGTGGTGGCTAAAAACACCTCTCCAGTGTGTGGCTAAAAACGACACCTCGGGGGGTGGCTAAAAATGTCTCCTCGTGGGGTAGCTAAAAACTCCTCTGGGGGTGGTGGTGGCTAAAAACACTTCTCCGGGGGCTGGCTAAAAATGTCTCTTTTAGGGGTGGCTAAAAGCAACTCTCCTTGGGGTGGCTAAAAACTCTCCACTGGGCGTCGGATAAAATGCCTATCCGGGGTGCGGCAAAAAAGTCCCTCCAGGGGGTGGCTAAAAGCGCCCCGCGGGGGGGTGGTTAAAAATGCCTGTCCGGGGGGTGGCTAAAAACCCCTCTCCAGGGGGTGGCAAAAAACACCTCTTCGGGGGTGGCTAAAAACGACTCTCCAGGGGGTGGATAAAAACGCCTCTCCGGGGGGGCTAAAAACGACTGCTCGGGGGGTGAAAACAACTCCTCGGGGGGTGGCTTAAAACACCTCTCCAAGGGGTAGCTAAAAATGCCTCTTCAGGGGTTGGCAAAAAATGCCTCTCAAGGTGGTGGTGGCTATAAACGCCTATTTGGGGGGGTGGCTAAAAACTCCTCTCCGTGAGATGGCTAACAACACTTCTCTGGCGGTCGGCTAAAATGCCTCTCCGGGGTGCGGAAACAAATGCCCATCCGGGGGGTGGCTAAAAACACCTCTCGGTGTGGTGGTGGCTAAAAACGCCTCTTTGGTGGGTGGCTAAAAACTTCTCTCTGGGGGTGGCTAAAAACTCTTCTCTGGGGGGTGGATAAAAACCACTCCTCGGGGGGTGGCTAAAAATGACTCCTTGGGGGGTGGCTAATAACGACTCCTCAGGCGGTGGCTAAAAACGCCTCTCAGGGGTGTGGCTAAAAAAGCCTCTCCGTGGGGTGGCTAAAAACCCCTCTCTGGGGGGTGGCTAAAAACGACTCCTCGGTGGGTGGCTAATAACGACTTCTCGGGGGGTGCCTAAAAACGCCTCTCCAGTCTGTGGCTAAAAACGCCTCTCCGGGGGATGGCTAAAAACTACTCTTCGGGGGGTGGCAAAGAACTCCTCTTCTGGGGGTGGCTAAGATCGCCACTCCAGGGGGTGGTAAAAAACGCCTCTCCGGGGGTGCTTAAAAACGCATCTCCGGGGGATGGTTAAAAACTCCTCTTCAGGGCTTGGCTAAAAACACCTCTTCGGGGGAAAGCTAAAAATGCCTCTTCCGGGGGTGTCTAAGAATGCCTCTCCGGTGGGTGGCTAAAAACAACTCTCCGGGCGGGGCCTAAAAACACATCTTCGCGGGGTGGCTAAAAACGCCCCTCAAGGGAGAGGCAAAAAACGCCTCTTCCGGGGGTGGCTAAGAAAGCCTCTCTGTGGGGTGGCTAAAAACTCATCTTTGAGGGATGGCTAAAAATCCATCTCCGGGGGGTGGCTAATAACGCCTGTTCCGGGGGTGGCTAATAACGCCTCTCCGGAGGGTGGCTAAAAACAACTATCCAGGGGGTGCCTTAAAACACGTCTCTGGGAGTTGGCTAAAAACACCTCTATGGGGGGAGGCAAAAAACGCCTCTCCGGGTTAGGGTTGCCTAACCCGGATGCAACCCTAACCCGGGTTAGGGTTAGGTTAAGTGCCTAACCCTAACCCTAACCCTAACCCTAACCCTAACCCTAACCCCTAACCCCTAACCCCTAACCTTAACCCTGACCCTGACCCTGACCCTAACCCTAACTCTAACCCTAACTTTAACCTTAAGTATAACCCTAACCGGCGTTTTTAGCCACTTCACGGAGAGGCGTTTAAGACATCCCACGAAGAGGCATTTTTTGCCACCACCCCCTAGAGAAGGATTTTTAGCCACCCCCCAAGGAGGCTTTTTTTCCGACCCCCCCGGAGTGGAGTTTTTTGGAACCCCCTGAAGAGGCGTTTTTAGACACCCCCCGAAGAGGTCTTTTTAGCCACCGCCTGGAGAGTCGTTTTTAGACATCCCCGAAGAGGTGTTTTTTGCCACCGCCCGGAAAGGCGTTTTTATCCATCCCCCAAGGAGGAGATTTTAGCCATCCCCCGAGAGGTGTTTTTAGCCACCCCCCGAAGAGGAGTTTTTAGCCACCCCCCGAAAAGGGATTTTTAGCCACACCCCAGAGATGGATTTTTAGCCATCCCCCGAAGAGCCATTTTTTCGACCCCCCCGGAAAGGCGTTTTTTGGAACGCCCTGAAGAGGCTTTTTTGCCAACACCCAAAGAGGCGTTATTTGTTACCCCCCAGGAGAGGCGTTTTTAGCCACCCCGTACATGTGTTCTAAGGCACCCCCCGGAGAGTTGTTTTTAGCCACACCCCGAGAGGCGTTCTTAGCCACCACAGGAAGAGGCGATTTTTGTCACCCCAGGAGAGCCGTTTTTAGCCGCCGCCACCCTGGAGAGGTGTTTTTTGCCACCACCACCCCAAGAGGCGTTTTTTGCAAACCCCAAAGAGGCATTTTTAGCCACCACCACCACGGCGAGGCGTTTTTAGTTGGCTAAATCCATCCGCTTTAATGGGTGTTTCGCGGGGGGATGCCGTTAGGGGTTGCTCCCATCTGCTTTAATCGGTGTTTCCCGGGGGGACGCCTTTAGGGGTTGCTCCCATCCGCTTTAATGGGTGTTTCCCGGGGGGAAGCATTTAGGGGTTGTGCACATTGCCTTTAATGAGGAGGACGCCTTTAGGGGTTGCACCCATCCGCTTTAATGGGTGTTTCCCGGGGGGAAACCTTTAGGGGTTGCTCCTATACGCTTTAATGGGTGTTTCCTAGGGGGACGCCTTTAGGGGTTGCGCCCATCCTCTTTAATGGGTGTTTCCCGGGGGGACGCCTTTAGGGGTTGCGCCCATCTGCTTTAATGGGTGTTTCCCGGGGGGACCCCTTTCGGGGTTGCGCCAATCTGCTTTCATGGGTGTTTCCCGGGGGGACACCTTTAGGGGTTGCGCACATTGCCTTTAATGGGGAGGATGCCTTTAGGGGTTGTGCCCATCGGCTTTAATGGGTGTTTCCCGGGGGAAGCCTTTAGGGGTGGCGCCCGATCGCTTTAATGGGTGTTTCCCGGGGGGACGCCTTTAGAGGTTGCGCCCGATCGCTTTAATGGGTGTTTCCCGGGGAGACGCATTTAGGGGTTGCGAACAAACGCTTTAATGGGTGTTTCCTGGGGGGACGCCTTTAGGGGTTGCGCCCATCCACTTTAATAGGTGTTTCCCGGGGGAAGCCTTTAGGGGTGGCGCCCGATCGCTTTAATGGGTGTTTCCCGGGGGGACGCCTTTAGAGGTTGCGCCCGATCGCTTTAATGGGTGTTTCCCGGGGAGACGCATTTAGGGGTTGCGAACAAACGCTTTAATGGGTGTTTCCTGGGGGAACGCCTTTAGGGGTTGTGCCCTTCCGCTTTAATGGGTGTTTCCCGGGGGGACCCCGTTTGGGGTTGCGCCAATCCGCTTTAATGGGTGTTTCCCGTGGGGATGCCTTTAGGGGTTGGGCCCATCCACTTCAATGGGTGTTTCCAGGGGGGACGACTTTTGGGGTTGCGCCCCTTTGCTTCAATGGGTGTTTTCCTAGGGAACGTCTTTCAGGGTTGCGCCAATCCGCTTTCATGGGTGTTTCCCGGGGGTACGCCTTTAGGGGCTGCACCCGTCCGCTTTAATAGAGCTTTCCCGTGGGGACTCCTTTAAGAGCTGCACCCATCCGCTTTAATGGGGTTTTCCCGGGGGGTTGCCTTTAGGGGTTGCACCCATCCGCTTCAATAGGGTTTTCACGGGGGGAGGCCTTTAGGGTCTGCACCCATCCACTTTAATGGGGTTTTCCTGAGTGGGATGCCTTTAGGGGTTGCACCCATCCGCTTTAATGGGATTTTCCTGGGGGAACTCCTTTAGGGGTTGCACCCCTCCGCTTTAATGGGTGTTTCCTGGGGGGATGCCTTTAGGGGTTGCACCCATCCGCTTTAATGGGGTTTTCCCCGGGGGATGCCTTTAGGGGTTGCACCGATCCGCTTTAATGGGCTTTTCCCAGGGGGACGCCTTTAGGGGTTGCGCCCATTGGCTTTAATGGGGTGACACCTTTAGGGGGTGCGCCCATTGGCTTTAATGGGGGGCCACCTTTAGGGTTTGCCCCCATCCGCTTTAATGGGGTTTTCCGGGTTGGGCCCTTTAGGGGTTGCACCCATCCACTTTAATGGGGTTTTCCCAGGGGGACGCCTTTAGGGGTTGCACCCATCTGCTTTAATGGGGTTTTCCCGGGGGGACGCCTTTAGGGGTTGCACCCATCCGCTTTAATGGGGTTTTCCCGGGGGAACGCCTTTAGGGGTTGCACCCATCCGCTTTAACGTGTTTTTCCCGGGGGGACGTGTTTAGGGATTGCGCCCGTTGGCTTTAATGGGGGGACGCCTTTAGGGATTGCGCCCACCCGCTTTAATGGGGGTTTCCCTGGGGGACACCTTTAGGATGTGCACACATCCGCTTCAATAGGGTTTTCCCGGGGGGAAGCCTTTTGGTTTTGCACCCATCCGCTTTAATTGGGTTTTCCTGAGTGGGACGCCTTTAGGGGTTGCACCCATCCGCTTTAATGTTGTTTTCCCGGGAGGAAGTGTTTAGGGGTTGCCCTCATTGGCTTTAATGGGGGGACGCCTTTAGGGATTGTGCCCACCCGCTTTAATGAGGTTTTCCCGGGGGGGACGCCTTTAGGATGTGCACACATCCACTTCAATGGGGTTTCCCCGGGGGGACGCCTTTTGGGGTTGCACCCATCTGCTTTAATTGCATTTTGGTTAGGGTTAGGGTTAGGGTTAGGGTTAGGGTTAGGGTTAGGGTTAGGGTTAGGGTTAGGATTGGGGTTAGGGTTAGGGTTAGGGTTAGCGCTGGGGCTGGGGCTGGGGTTGGGGTTGGTGTTAGTGTTGGGGTGTGGGTTAGGGTTAGGGTTAGGGTTAGGGTTAGGGTTAGGGTTAGGGTTAGGGTTAGGGTTAGGGTTAGGGTTAGGGTTAGGGTTAGGGAACTCTGCGGGGATTTCTTAAAAAACATATCCAGCGGATGCCTAAAAATACCTCATCAAGGAATGTCTAAACCGACTCTTTGGGGTGTGGCTACAAACGCCTGTTCGGCGGGAGGCAAAAAACACATCTCTGGGCGGTTAGGGTTAGGGTGAGGGTGAGGGTGAGGGTGAGGGTGAGGGTTAGGGTTAGGGTTAGGGTTAGGGTTAGGGTTAGGTTCAGGGTTAGTTTCAGAGTTGGGTTCAGGGTTAGGTTCAGGGTTAGGTTCAGGGTTAGGGTTCAGGTTAAGGTTGGGCTTAGTGTTAGGTTTAGGGTTAGGGTTAGGGTTAAGGTTAGGGTTAAGGTCAGTGTTAAGGTCAGGGTTAGGGTTAGGTTAATTTCAGGGTTAGTTTCATGGTTAGGTTTAGCGTTAGGGATAAGTTTTAATGTGGTTTTAATGGGGTTTTCCCTGGGGGACGCCTTTTGGGGCTGTACCCATCCGCTTTAATGCGGTTTTCCCAGTAGGACTCCTTTTGGGGTTTCACCCATCCGCTTTAATGTGCTTTTCCCGGGGCGACGTGTTTAAGGATTGCGCCCATTGGCTTTAATGGGGGAACACCTTTAGAGATTGCGCCCACCCGCTTTAAAGGGGTTTAAACGGGGGGGTGCATTTAGGATTTGCACTCATCCGCTTTAAAGGGGTTTTCCCGGTGGGACGCCTTTAGGGGTTGCACCCATCCGCTTTAATGGGGTTTTCCCGGGGGTACGCCTTTAGGGGTCGCACCCATCCGCTTTAACGGGCTTTTCCCGGGGGGACGCCTTTAGGGGCTGCACCCATCATCTTTAATGGGTTTTCCCGGGGGGACGCCTTTAGGAGCTGCACTCATCTGCTTTCATGGGGTTTTCCCTGGGGGACGCCTTGAGGGGTTGCACTCATCCGCTTTAATGTGCTTTTACCGGGGGGACTTGTTTAGGGATTGCGCCCATTGGCTTTAATGGGGGGACCCCTTTAGGGATTGCGCCCACCCCCTTTAATGGGGGTTTCCGGGGGGACGCCTTTAGTTGTTGCACCCACCCACTTCAATGGGGTTTTCCCGGGGGGACGTCTTTAGGATCTGCACCCATCTGCTTTAATGGGGTTTTCCTGGGTGGGACGCCTTTAGGGGTTGCACCCATCCACTTTAATGTTGTTTTCCCAGGGGAATGTGTTTAGGGGGTTCGCCCATTGGTTTTAATGGGGGGGGCCCATTAGGGATTGCGCCCACCCGCTTTAATGGGGTTTTCCAGGGGGACGCCTTTAGGGGTGGCACCCATCCGCATTAATGGGGTTTCCAAGGGGAACGCCTTTAGAATCTGCACCCATCCGCTTCAATGAGGTTTTCCCGGGGGGACGCCTTTAGAGGTTGCACCCATTTGCTTTAATGGGGTTTTGCCGGGGGGACGCCTTTAGGGTCTGCACCCATCCACTTTAATGGGGTTTTCCTGAGTGGGACAGCTTTAGGGGTTGCAGCCATCCGCTTTAATGGGGTTTTCCCCGGGGGACGTCTTTAGGGGTTGCACCCATCCGCTTTAAAGTGCTTTTCCCCGGGTTGACGTGTTTAGGGATTGCGCCCATTGGCTTTAATGGGGGGACACCTTTAGGGATTGCGCCCATCAGTTTTAATGGGGTTTTCCTAGGGGGGTGCCTTTAGGGGTTGCACCCATCTGCTTTAATGGGGTTTTCCCTGGGGGACGCCTTTAGGGGTTTCACCCATCTGCTTCAATGGGGTTTTCCCGGGGGGATGCCTTTAGGGTCTGCACCCATCCCCTTTAATGGGGTTTTCCTGAGTGGGACAGCTTTAGGGTTTGCACCCATCCGCTATAATGGGGTTTCCCCTGGGGGACGCCTTTAGGATCTTCACCCATCCGCTTCAATGAGGTTATCCCGGGGGGACGCCTTTAGAGGTTGCACCCATTTGCTTTAATGGGGTTTTCCCGGTGGAACACCTTTAGGGGTCGCACCCATCCGCTTTAATGGGGTTTTCCCTGGGGGACGCCTTTAGGGGTTGCACCCATCCGCTTTAATGGGGTTTTCCCTGGGGGACGCCTTTAGGGGTTGCACCCATCCGCTTTAATGGGGTTTTCCCGGGGGAACGCCTTTAGGTGTTGCACCCATCCGCTTCAATGGGGTTTTCCCGGGGGGATGCCTTTAGGGTCTGCACCCATCCGCTTTAATGGGGTTTTCCTGAGTGGGACAGCTTTAGGGGTTGCAGCCATCCGCTTTAATGGGGTTTTCCCCGGGGGACGCCTTTAGGGGTTGCACCCATCCGCTTTAATGTGCTTTTCCCCGGGTTGACGTGTTTAGGGATTGCGCCCATTGGCTTTAATGGGGGTCGCCTTTATGGATTGCGCCCACCCGTTTTAATGGGGTTTTCCCTGGGGGACGCCTTTAGGGGTTGCACCCATCCGCTTTAATGGGGTTTTCCCGGGGGGATGCCTTTAGTGTCTGCTCCCATCCGCTTTAATGGGGTTTTCCCGGGGGGGACGCCTTTAGGAGCTGCACACATCTGCTTTAATTGCGTTTTGGTTAGGGTTAGGGTTAGGATTAGGGTTAGGGTCAGGGTTAGGGTCAGGGTTAGGGTCAGGGTTAGGGTCAAGGTCAGGGTCAGGGTCAGGGTTAGGGTTAGGGTTAGGTTTTGGGTTAGATTCAGAGTTAGGGTTACGGTTAGGGTTAATGTTAGGGTTAGGTTCAGGGTTAGGTTCAGTTTTAGGTTCAGGGTTAGGGTTAGGGTTAGGGTTAGGGATAGGGTTAGGGTTAGGGTTAGGGTTAGGGATAGGTTTTAATATCGTTTTAATGGGTTTTTCCCTGGGGGACGCCTTTAGGGGCTGTACCCATCCGCTTTAATGGGGTTTTCCCAGTGGTACGACTTTAGGGGTTGCACCCATCTGCTTTAATGTGCCTTTCCCGGGGGGACGTGTTTAGGGATTGCGCCCATTGGCTTTAATGGGGGGACGCCTTTAGGGATTGCTCCCACCCGCTTTAAAGGTGTTTTCCGGGGGGGTGCCTTTAGGGGTCACACCAATCCGCTCTAATGCGGTTTCCCCAGGGGGACGCCTTGAGGGGTTGCACCCATCTGCTTTAATGGGGTTTTCCCAGGGGGACGCCTTTAGGTTCTGCACCCATCCGCTTTAATGGGGTTTTCCTGAGTGGGACAGTTTTAGGGGTTGCAGCCATCCGCTTTAATGTTGTTTTCCCGGGGGGACGTGTTTAGGGGTTGCGCTCATTGGCTTTAATGGGGTGGAACGCCTTTAGGAATTGCGCTCACCCGCTTTAAAGGGGGTTTCCCAGGGGGATGACTTTAGGGGCCACACCAATCCGCTTTAATGCGGTTTTCCCGGGGGGACGCCTTTAGGGGTTGCACCCATCCGCTTTAGTGGGGTTTTCCCTGGGGGATGCCTTTAGGGGTTGCACCCCTCCGCATTAATGGGGTTTTCCCGGTTGGACACCTTTAGGAATTCGGCTTTGGGTTAGGCTTAGGGTTAGGGTTAGGGTTAGGCTTAGGCTTTGGCTTCGGCTTAGGGTTACGGATAGGTTTTAATGTGGTTTTAATGGGGTTTTCCCTGGGGGACGCCTTTAGGGGTTGCACCCATCCGCTTTAATTGGGTTTTCCCAGGGGGACGCCTTTAGGGGTTGCACCAATCCGCTTTAATGTCCTTTTCCCGGGGGTACGTCTTTAGGGATTGCTCCCATTGGTTTTAATGGGGGACGCCTTTAGGGATTGTGCCCACCTGCTTTAATGGGGTTTTCCTAGGGGGGTGCCTTTAGGGGTTGCACCCATCCGCTTTAAAGGCGTTTTCCCGGTGGGACGCCTTTAGGGGTCGCACCCAT